>NW_026114633.1:0-62424 GCF_025201925.1 Gopherus flavomarginatus | reverse complement strand
CCCCCAAGGGTTGGGCCACTGGAGCTATGGTTCGGGTCCCCAAGGGTTGGGCCCCTGGAGCTGGTGTTGGAGCCCCCATGGGTTTGGCCTCTGGAGCAGGTGATGGGGCCCCCAGGGGTTGGGCCCCTGGATTTGGTGTTGGGGCCCCCAGGGGTTGGGCCCCTGGAGCTGGTGTTGGCACCCCCAGGGGTTGGGCCCGTGGAGCTATGGTTCCGGCGCTCAGGGGTTGGGACCCTGCAGCTGGTATTGGGGCCCCCAGGGGTTGGGCCCGTGGAGCTATGGTTCGGGCCCCCAGGGGTTGGGCCCCTGGAGCTGGTGGTGGGGCCCCCATGGGTTGGGGCCCTGGAGCTATGGTTCGGGCCCCCAGGGGTTGGGTCCCTGGAGCTGGTGTTGCGGCCCCCAGGGGTTAGGCCTCTGGAGCTGATGTTGGGGCACCCAGGGGTTGAGCCCCTGGAGCTATGGTTCGGGCTCCCAGGGGTTGGGCCCCTGGGGCTATGGTTCGGGCGCTCAGGGGTTGGGCCCCTAGAGCTGGTGTTGGGGCCCCCATGGGTTGGGCCTCTGGAGCTGGTGTTGGGGTCCCCAGGGGTTGGGCCCCAGGAGCTATGGTTCGGGGCTCCAGGGTTTGGGCCCCTGGAGATGGTGTCGGGGCCCCCAGGGGTTGGGCCCCTGGAGCTATGGTTCGGGCCCCCAGGGGTTGGGCCCCTGGAGCTGGTGTTGGGGCTCCCAGGGGTTAGGACCCTGGAGCTATGGTTCGGGCATCCAGGGGTTGGGCCTCTGGAGCTGGTGTTGGGGTCCCCAGGGGTTGGGCACCGTGAGCTATGGTTCGGGTGCTCAGGGGTTGGGTCCCTGGAGCTGGTGTTGGAGCCCCCAAGGGTTGGGCCACTGCAACTATGGTTCGAGTCCCCAAGGGTTGGGCCCCTGGAGCTGGTGTTGGGGCCCCCATGGGTTGGGCCTCTGGAGCTGGTGTTCGGGCCCCCATGGGTTGGGCCCCTGGAGCTGGTGTTGGGGCCCCCAGGGGTTGGGCCCGTGGAGCTATGGTTCCGGCGCTCAGGGGTTGGGACCCTGGAGCTGGGGTTGGGGCCCCCAGGGGTTAGGCCCCTGGAGCTATGGTTCGGGCATCCAGGGTTTGGGCCCCTGGAGATGGTGTCGGGTCCCCCAGGGTTTGGGCCCCTGGAGCTGGTGTTGGGGTCCCCAGGGGTTGGGCCCCTGGAGCTGGTGTTGGGGCCCCCAGGGGTTGGGCCCCTAGAGCTATGGTTCGGGCCCCAAGGGGTTGTCCCCCTGGAGCTGGTGTTGGGGTCCCCAGGGGTTGGGCACCTGGAGCTATGGTTCGGGTGCTCAGGGGTTGGGTCCCTGGAGCTGGTGTTGGAGCCCCCAAGGGTTGGGCCCCTGGAGCTATGCTTCGGGCCCCCAAGGGTTGGGCCCCTGGAGCTGGTGTTGGGGCCCCCATGGGTTGGGCCTCTGGAGCTGGTGTTGGGGCCCCCAGGAGTTGGTCACCTGGACCTATGGTTCTGGCGCTCAGGCTTTGGGCCCCTGGAGCTGGTGTTGGGGCCACCAGGGGTTGGGCCCCTGGAGCTATGGTTCGGGCCTCCAGGGTTTGGGCCCCTGGAGATGGTGTCGGGGCCCCCAGGGGTTGGGACCCTGGAGCTATGGTTCGGGCCCCCAGGGGTTGTGCCCCCGGATTTGGTGTTGGGGTCCCCAGTGGTTGGGCCCCTGGAGCTGGTGTTGGGGCCCCCAGGGGTTGGGCCCCTGGAGCTATGGTTCCGGCGCTCAGGGGTTGGGACCCTGGAGCTGGTGTTGCGGCCCCCAGGGGTTGGGCCCCTGGAGCTATGGTTCGGGCCCCCAGGGGTTGGGCCCCTGGAGCTGGTGTTGGGGCCCCCAGGGGTTGGGCCCCTAGAGCTATGGTTCGGGCCCCAAGGGGTTGGGCCCCTGGAGCTGGTTTTGGGGCCCCCAGGGGTTGGGCCCCTGGAGCTATGGTTCGGGCCCCAAGGGGTTGGGCCCCTGGAGCTGGTGTTGGGGCCCCCAGGGGTTGGGTCCCTGGAGCTGGTGTTGGAGCCCCCAGGGGTTGGGCCCCTGGAGCTATGGTTCGGGCCCCCAAGGGTTGGGTCCCTGGAGCTGGTGTTGGTGCTCCCATGGGTTGGGCGTCTGGAGCTGGTGTTGGGGCCCCCAGGGGTTGGGTCCCTGGAGCTGGTGTTGGAGCCCCCAAGGGTTGGGCCCCTGGAGCTGGTGTTGGGGCCCCCATTGGTTGGGCCTCTGGAGTTGGTGTTTGGGCCCCCAGGGGTTGTGCCCCTGGAACTATGGTTCTGGCGCTCAGGCGTTGGGCCCCTGGAGCTGGTGTTGGATCCCCCAAGGGTTGGGTCCCTGGAGCTATGATTCGGGCCCCTAAGGGTTGGGCCCCTGGAGCTGGTGTTGGGGCCCCCAGGGGTTGGGCCCCGGAAGCTATGGTTCGGGCCCCAAGGGGTTGGGCCCCTGGAGCTGGTGTTGGGGCACCAAGGGGTTGGGCCCGTGGAGCTGGTGTTGGGGCCCCCAGGGGTTGGGCCCCTAGAGCTATAGTTCGGGCCCCAGGGGTTGGGCCCCTGGAGCTGGTGTTCGCGTCCCCAGAGGTTGGGCACCTGGAGCTATGTTTCGGGTGCTCAGGGGTTGGGTCCCTGGAGCTGGTGTTGGAGCCCCCAAGGGTTGGTCCCCTGGAGCTATGGTTCGGGCCCCCAGGGCTTGTGCTACTGGAGCTGGTGTTCGGGCCCCTAGGGGTTGGGCCCCTGGAGCTGGTGTTGGGGCCCTCAGGAGTTGGGCCCCTGGAGCTATAGTTCGGGCCCCCAGGTGTTTTACCCCTGGAGCTTGTGTTGGGTCCCCCAGGGGTTGGGCCCCTGGAGCTATGGTTCGGGCTCCAGGGGTTGGGCCCCTGGAGCTGGTGTTGGGGCCCCCAGGGGTTGGGACCCTGGAGCTGGTGTTGGAGCCACCAGGGGTTGGTCCCCTGGAGCTATGGTTCGGACCCCCGGGGTTGGGCCCCTGGAGCTGCTGTTGGGGCCCCCAGGGGTTGGGCCCGAGGAACTGGTGTTGGGGTCCCCAGGGGTTGGGCACCTGGAGCTATGGTTCGGGTGCTCAGGGGTTGGGTCCCTGGAGCTGGTGTTGGAGCCCCCAAGGGTTGGGCCCCTGGAGCTATGCTTCGGGCCCCCAAGGGTTGGGCCCCTGGAGCTGGTGTTGGGGCCCCCATGGGTTGGGCCTCTGGAGCTGGTGTTGGGGCCCCCAGGAGTTGGTCACCTGGACCTATGGTTCTGGCGCTCAGGCTTTGGGCCCCTGGAGCTGGTGTTGGGGCCACCAGGGGTTGGGCCCCTGGAGCTATGGTTCGGGCCTCCAGGGTTTGGGCCCCTGGAGATGGTGTCGGGGCCCCCAGGGGTTGGGACCCTGGAGCTATGGTTCGGGCCCCCAGGGGTTGTGCCCCCGGATTTGGTGTTGGGGTCCCCAGTGGTTGGGCCCCTGGAGCTGGTGTTGGGGCCCCCAGGGGTTGGGCCCCTGGAGCTATGGTTCCGGCGCTCAGGGGTTGGGCCCCTGGAGCTGGTGTTGCGGCCCCCAGGGGTTGGGCCCCTGGAGCTATGGTTCGGGCCCCCAGGGGTTGGGCCCCTGGAGCTGGTGTTGGGGCCCCCAGGGGTTGGGCCCCGGAAGCTATGGTTCGGGCCCCAAGGGGTTGGGCCCCTGGAGCTGGTGTTGGGGCACCAAGGGGTTGGGCCCGTGGAGCTGGTGATGGGGCCCCCAGGGGTTGGGCCCCTAGAGCTATAGTTCGGGCCCCAGGGGTTGGGCCCCTGGAGCTGGTGTTCGCGTCCCCAGAGGTTGGGCACCTGGAGCTATGTTTCGGGTGCTCAGGGTTGGGTCCCTGGAGCTGGTGTTGGAGCCCCCAAGGGTTGGTCCCCTGGAGCTATGGTTCGGGCCCCCAGGGCTTGTGCTACTGGAGCTGGTGTTCGGGCCCCTAGGGGTTGGGCCCCTGGAGCTGGTGTTGGGGCCCTCAGGAGTTGGGCCCCTGGAGCTATAGTTCGGGCCCCCAGGTGTTTTACCCCTGGAGCTTGTGTTGGGTCCCCCAGGGGTTGGGCCCCTGGAGCTATGGTTCGGGCTCCAGGGGTTGGGCCCCTGGAGCTGGTGTTGGGGCCCCCAGGGGTTGGGACCCTGGAGCTGGTGTTGGAGCCACCAGGGGTTGGTCCCCTGGAGCTATGGTTCGGACCCCCGGGGTTGGGCCCCTGGAGCTGCTGTTGGGGCCCCCAGGGGTTGGGCCCGAGGAACTGGTGTTGGGGCCCCCAAGGGGTTTGGCCTGTGGAGCTATGTTTCGGGCGCTCAGGGGTTGTACCCCTGGAGCTGGTGTTGGGGCCCCCAGGGGTTGGACCCATGGAGCTATGGTTCGGGCCCCCAGGGGTTGGGCCCCTGGATTTGGTGCTGGGGCACCCAGGGGTTGGGCCCCTGTAGCTGGTGTTGGGGCCCCGAGGGGTTGGGCCTCTGGAGCTATGGTTCCGGCGCTCAGGCGTTGGGCCCCTGGAGCTGGTGTCGAGGCCCCCAGGGTTTGGACCCCTGGAGATGGTGTCGGGGCCCCCAGGGGTTGGGCCACTGGAGCTATGGTTCGGGCCCCCAAGGGTTTGGCCCCTGGAGCTTGTGTTGCGGCCCTCATGTGTTGGGCCTCTGGAGTTAGTGTTGTTGCCCCCAGGGGTTGGGCCCCTTTAGCTATGGTTCCGGCGCTCAGGGGTTGGGACCCTAGAGCTGGAGTTGGGGCCCCCAGGGGTTGGGCCCCTGGAGCTATGGTTCGGGCCCCCAAGGGTTGGGCCCCTGGAGCTGGTGTTGGGGCCCCCATGGGTTGGGCCCCTGGAGCTGGTGTTCGGGCCCCCAGGGGTTGGGTGCCTGGAGCTATGGTTCCGGCGCTCAGGCGTTGGGCCCCTGGATTTGGTGTTGGGGCCCCCAAGGGTTGGGCCCCTGGAGCTATGGTTCGGGACCCCAGGGGTTGGGCCCCAGGAGCTGGTGTTTGGGCCCCCAGTGGTTGGGCCCCTGGAGCTATGGTTCCGGCGCTCAGGCGTTGGGCCCCTGGAGCTGGTGTTGGGGCCCCCAGGGGTTGGGCCCCTGGAGCTATGGTTCCGACGCTCAGGCGTTGGGCCCCTGGAGCTGGTGTTCGGGCCCCCAGGGGTTGGGCCCCTGGAGCTATGGTTCGGGCCCCCAAGGGTTGGGCCCGTGGAGCTGGTGTTGGGGCCCCAAGGCGTTGGGCCCATTCAGCTATGGTTCGGGCCACCAGGGGTTGGGCCCCTGGAGCTATTGTTCGGGCACCCAGTGGTTGGGACCCTGGAGGTGTTGTTGGGGTCCCCAGGGGTTGGGCCCCTGTTGCTATGGTTCGGGACTCCAAGGGATGGGCCCTGGAGCTATTGTTTGGGCCCCCAGGGGTGGGGCCCCTGGAGCTGGTGTTGGGGCCCCCAGGGGTTGGGCCCCTGGAGCTGGTGTTGGGGCCCCCAGGGATTGGGCCCCTAGAGCTATGGTTCTGGCGCTCAGGCGTTGGGCCCCTGGAGCTCGTGTTGGGGCCCCCAAGGGTTGGGCCCCTGGAGCTATGGTTCAGGCCTCCAGGGTTTGGGCCCCTGGAGATGGTGTCACGGCCGCCAGGGGTTGTGCCCCTGGAGCTATGGTTCGGGCCCCCAGGGGTTGGGCCCTTGGAGCTGGTCTTGGGGCCCCCAGGGGTTGGGCCCCTGGAACTATGGTTCCGGCGCTCAGGCTTTGGGCCCCTGGAGCTGGTGTCGGGGCCCCCAGGGTTTGGGCCCCTGGAGATGGTGTAGGGGCCCCCAGGGGTTGGGCCCATGGAGCTATGGTTCCGGAGCTCAGGGGTTGGGACCCTGGAGCTGGTGTAGGGGCCCCCAGGGGTTGGGACCCGGGAGCTATGGTTCGGGCCTCCAGGGTTTGGGCCCCTGGAGATGGTGTTGGAGCTCCCAAGGGTTTGGCCCCTGGAGCTATGGTTCGGGCCCCCAAGGGTTGGGCCCCTGGATTTGGTGTTGGGGCCCCCAGGGGCTGGGCCCCTAGAGCTGGTGTTTTGGCCCCCAGGGGTTGGGCCCCTGGAGCTATGGTTCTGTCGCTCAGGCGTTGGGCCCCTGGATTTGATGTTGGGGCCCCCAGGGGTTGGGACCCTGGAGCTGGTGTTGGGGCCCCCAAGGGTTGGGTGCCTGGAGCTATGGTTCTGGCACTCAGGCGTTGGGCCCCTGGATTTGGTGTTGGGGCCCCCAGGGGTTGGGCCCCTGTAGCTGGTGTTTTGGCCCCCAGGGGTTGGGCCGCTGGAGCTATGGTTCTGGCGCTCAGGCGTTGGGCCCCTGGAGTTGGTGTTGGGGCTCCCATGGGTTGGGCCTCAGGAGCTGGTGTCGGGGTCCCCAGGTGTTGGGCCCCTGGAGCTATGGTTCGGGCCCCCAGGGGTTGGGCCCCTGGATTTGGTGCTGGGGCACCCAGGGGTTGGGCCCCTGAAGCTGGTGTTGGGGCCCCCAGGGGTTGGGCCCCTGGAGCTATGGTTCCGGCGCTCAGGCGTTGGGCCCCTGGAGCTGGTGTCGAGGCCCCCAGGGTTTGGACCCCTGGAGATGGTGTCGGGTCCCCCAGGGGTTGGGCCACTGGAGCTATGGTTCGGGCCCCCAAGGGTTTGGCCCCTGGAGCTTGTGTTGCGGCCCTCATGTGTTGGGCCTCTGGAGTTAGTGTTGTTGCCCCCAGGGGTTGGGCCCCTTTAGCTATGGTTCCGGCGCTCAGGGGTTGGGACCCTAGAGCTGGAGTTGGGGCCCCCAGGGGTTGGGCCCCTGGAGCTATGGTTCGGGCCCCCAAGGGTTGGGCCCCTGGAGCTGGTGTTGGGGCCCCCATGGGTTGGGCCCCTGGAGCTGGTGTTCGGGCCCCCAGGGGTTGGGTGCCTGGAGCTATGGTTCCGGCGCTCAGGCGTTGGGCCCCTGGATTTGGTGTTGGGGCCCCCAAGGGTTGGGTGCCTGGAGCTATGGTTCCGGCACTCAGGCGTTGGGCCCCTGGATTTGGTGTTGGGGCCCCCAGGGGTTGGGCCCCTAGAGCTGGTGTTGGGGCCCCCAAGGGTTGGGTGCCTGGAGCTATGGTTCCGGCACTCAGGCGTTGGGCCCCTGGATTTGGTGTTGGGGCCCCCAGGGGTTTGGCCCCTGGAGCTGGTGTTTTGGCCCCCAGGGGTTGGGTTCCTGGAGCTATGGTTCCGGCGCTCAGGCGTTGGGCCCCTGGATTTCGTGTTGGGGCTCCCAGGGGTTGGGCCCCTGAAGCTGGTGTTGGGGCCCCCAGGGGTTGGGTTCCTGGAGCTATGGTTCCGGCGCTCAGGCGTTGGGCCCCTGGATTTGGTGTTGGGGCCCCCAGGGGTTGGGCCCCTGGAGCTATGGTTCTGGCGCTCAGGCGTTGGGCCCCTGGATTTGGTGTTGAGGCCCCCAGGGGTTGGGCCCCTGGAGCTGGTGTTGGGGCCCCCAGGGGTTGGGTGCCTGGAGCTATGGTTCCGGCGCTCAGGGGTTGGGCCCCTGGATTTGGTGTTGGGGCCCCCAGGGGTTGGGCCCCTGCAGCTGGTGTTTTGGCCCCCAGGGGTTGGGCCCCTGGAGCTATGGTTCTGGCGCTCAGGCGTTGGGCCCCTGGACTTGGTGTTGGGGCCCCCAGGGGTTGGGCCCCTGGAGCTATGGTTCGGGCCCCCAGGGGTTGGGCCCCTGGATTTGGTGTTCGGGCCCCCAGGGGTTGGGCCCCTGGAGCTGGTGTTGGGGCCACCAGGGGTTGGGCCCCTGGAGCTATGGTTCCGGCGCTCAGGCGTTGGGCCCCTGGAGCTGGTGTTGAGGCCCCCAGGGTTTGGGCCCCTGGAGATGGTGTAGGGGCCCCCAGGGGTTCTGCCCGTGGAGCTATGGTTCCGGCGCTCAGGTGTTGGGACCCTGGAGCTCGTGTCGGGGCCCCCAGGGGTTGGGCCCCTGGAGCTATGGTTCGGGCCTCCAGGGTTTGGGCCCTTAGAGCTGGTTTTGGAGCCCCCAAGGTTTGGGCCCCTGGAGCTATGGTTCGGGCCCCCAGGGGTTGTGCCTCTGGAGCTGGTGTTGGGGCCCCCAGGGGTTGGGCCGTGGAGCTGGTGTTGGGGCCCCCAGAGGTTAGGACCCTGGAGCTATGGTTCGGGCATCCAGGGTTTGGGCCTCTGGAGCTGGTGTTGGGGTCCCCAGGGGTTGAGCACCGTGAGCTATGGTTCGGTTGCTCAGGGGTTGGGTCCCTGGAGCTGGTGTTGGGCCCCCAAGGGTTGGGCCACTGGAGCTATGGTTCGGGTCCCCAAGGGTTGGGCCCCTGGAGCTGGTGTTGGGGCCCCCATGGGTTGGGTCTCTGGAGCTGGTGTTGGGGCCCCCAGGGTTTGGGCCCCTGGAGCTATGGTTCTGGTGCTCAGGCGTTGGGCCCCTGGAGCTGGTGTTGGGGCCCCATTGGGTTCGGCCTCTGGAGCTGGTGTCGGGGCCCCCAGGGGTTGGGACCCTGGAGCTATGGTTCGCACCCCCAGGGGTTGAGCCCCTGGATTTGTTGTTGGGTCCCCCAGGGGTTGGGCCCCTGGAGCTGGTGTTGGGGCCCCCAGGGGTTGGGCCCCAGGAGCTATGGTTTCGGCGCTCAGGGGTTGGGACCCTGGAGCTGGTGTTGGGGCCCCCAGGGGTTGGGCCCCCGGAGCTATGGTTCGGGCCTTCAGGGTTTGGGCCCCTGGAGATGGTGTCTGGGCCCCTAGGGGTTTGGCCCCTGGAGCTATGGTTCGGGCCCCCAGGGGTTGGGCCCCTGGAGCTGGTGTTGGGGCCCCCAGGGGTTACGACCCTGGAGCTATGGTTCGGTAATCCAGGGGTTGGGCCTCTGGAGCTGGTGTTGGGGACCCCAGGAGTTGGGCACCGTGAGCTATGGTTCGGGTGCTCAGGGGTTGGGTCCCTGGAGCTGCTGTTGGAGCCCCCAAGGGTTGGGCCACTGGAGCTATGGTTCGGGTCCCCAAGGGTTGGGCCCCTGGAGCTGGTGTTGGAGCCCCCATGGGTTTGGCCTCTGGAGCAGGTGATGGGGCCCCCAGGGGTTGGGCCCCTGGATTTGGTGTTGGGGCCCCCAGGGGTTGGGCCCCTGGAGCTGGTGTTGGCACCCCCAGGGGTTGGGCCCGTGGAGCTATGGTTCCGGCGCTCAGGGGTTGGGACCCTGCAGCTGGTATTGGGGCCCCCAGGGGTTGGGCCCGTGGAGCTATGGTTCGGGCCCCCAGGGGTTGGGCCCCTGGAGCTGGTGGTGGGGCCCCCATGGGTTGGGGCCCTGGAGCTATGGTTCGGGCCCCCAGGGGTTGGGTCCCTGGAGCTGGTGTTGCGGCCCCCAGGGGTTAGGCCTCTGGAGCTGATGTTGGGGCACCCAGGGGTTGAGCCCCTGGAGCTATGGTTCGGGCTCCCAGGGGTTGGGCCCCTGGGGCTATGGTTCGGGCGCTCAGGGGTTGGGCCCCTAGAGCTGGTGTTGGGGCCCCCATGGGTTGGGCCTCTGGAGCTGGTGTTGGGGTCCCCAGGGGTTGGGCCCCAGGAGCTATGGTTCGGGGCTCCAGGGTTTGGGCCCCTGGAGATGGTGTCGGGGCCCCCAGGGGTTGGGCCCCTGGAGCTATGGTTCGGGCCCCCAGGGGTTGGGCCCCTGGAGCTGGTGTTGGGGCTCCCAGGGGTTAGGACCCTGGAGCTATGGTTCGGGCATCCAGGGGTTGGGCCTCTGGAGCTGGTGTTGGGGTCCCCAGGGGTTGGGCACCGTGAGCTATGGTTCGGGTGCTCAGGGGTTGGGTCCCTGGAGCTGGTGTTGGAGCACCCAAGGGTTGGGCCACTGCAACTATGGTTCGAGTCCCCAAGGGTTGGGCCCCTGGAGCTGGTGTTGGGGCCCCCATGGGTTGGGCCTCTGGAGCTGGTGTTCGGGCCCCCATGGGTTGGGCCCCTGGAGCTGGTGTTGGGGCCCCCAGGGGTTGGGCCCGTGGAGCTATGGTTCCGGCGCTCAGGGGTTGGGACCCTGGAGCTGGTGTTGGGGCCCCCAGGGGTTAGGACCCTGGAGCTATGGTTCGGGCATCCAGGGTTTGGGCCCCTGGAGATGGTGTCGGGTCCCCCAGGGTTTGGGCCCCTGGAGCTGGTGTTGGGGTCCCCAGGGGTTGGGCCCCTGGAGCTGGTGTTGGGGCCCCCAGGGGTTGGGCCCCTAGAGCTATGGTTCGGGCCCCAAGGGGTTGTCCCCCTGGAGCTGGTGTTGGGGACCCCAGGGGTTGGGCACCTGGAGCTATGGTTCGGGTGCTCAGGGGTTGGGTCCCTGGAGCTGGTGTTGGAGCCCCCAAGGGTTGGGCCCCTGGAGCTATGCTTCGGGCCCCCAAGGGTTGGGCCCCTGGAGCTGGTGTTGGGGCCCCCATGGGTTGGGCCCCTGGAGCTGGTGTTGGGGCCCCCAGGAGTTGGTCACCTGGACCTATGGTTCTGGCGCTCAGGGTTTGGGCCCCTGGAGCTGGTGTTGGGGCCACCAGGGGTTGGGCCCCTGGAGCTATGGTTCGGGCCTCCAGGGTTTGGGCCCCTGGAGATGGTGTCGGGGCCCCCAGGGGTTGGGACCCTGGAGCTATGGTTCGGGCCCCCAGGGGTTGTGCCCCCGGATTTGGTGTTGGGGTCCCCAGTGGTTGGGCCCCTGGAGCTGGTGTTGGGGCCCCCAGGGGTTGGGCCCCTGGAGCTATGGTTCGGGCGCTCAGGGGTTGGGACCCTGGAGCTGGTGTTGCGGCCCCCAGGGGTTGGGCCCCTGGAGCTATGGTTCGGGCCCCCAGGGGTTGGGCCCCTGGAGCTGGTGTTGGGGCCCCCAGGGGTTGGGCCCCTAGAGCTATGGTCCGGGCCCAAAGGGGTTGGGCCCCTGGAGCTGGTTTTGGGGCCCCCAGGGGTTGGGCCCCTGGAGCTATGGTTCGGGCCCCAAGGGGTTGGGCCCCTGGAGCTGGTGTTGGGGCCCCCAGGGGTTGGGTCCCTGGAGCTGGTGTTGGAGCCCCCAAGGGTTGGGCCCCTGGAGCTATGGTTCGGGCCCCCAAGGGTTGGGTCCCTGGAGCTGGTGTTGGTGCTCCCATGGGTTGGGCGTCTGGAGCTGGTGTTGGGGCCCCCAGGGGTTGGGTCCCTGGAGCTGGTGTTGGAGCCCCCAAGGGTTGGGCCCCTGGAGCTGGTGTTGGGGCCCCCATTGGTTGGGCCTCTGGAGTTGGTGTTTGGGCCCCCAGGGGTTGTGCCCCTGGAACTATGGTTCTGGCGCTCAGGCGTTGGGCCCCTGGAGCTGGTGTTGGATCCCCCAAGGGTTGGGTCCCTGGAGCTATGATTCGGGCCCCTAAGGGTTGGGCCCCTGGAGCTGGTGTTGGGGCCCCCAGGGGTTGGGCCCCGGAAGCTATGGTTCGGGCCCCAAGGGGTTGGGCCCCTGGAGCTGGTGTTGGGGCACCAAGGGGTTGGGCCCGTGGAGCTGGTTATGGGGCCCCCAGGGGTTGGGCCCCTAGAGCTATAGTTCGGGCCCCAGGGGTTGGGCCCCTGGAGCTGGTGTTCGCGTCCCCAGAGGTTGGGCACCTGGAGCTATGTTTCGGGTGCTCAGGGGTTGGGTCCCTGGAGCTGGTGTTGGAGCCCCCAAGGGTTGGTCCCCTGGAGCTATGGTTCGGGCCCCCAGGGCTTGTGCTACTGGAGCTGGTGTTCGGGCCCCTAGGGGTTGGGCCCCTGGAGCTGGTGTTGGGGCCCTCAGGAGTTGGGCCCCTGGAGCTATAGTTCGGGCCCCCAGGTGTTTTACCCCTGGAGCTTGTGTTGGGTCCCCCAGAGGTTGGGCCCCTGGAGCTATGGTTCGGGCTCCAGGGGTTGGGCCCCTGGAGCTGGTGTTGGGGCCCCCAGGGGTTGGGACCCTGGAGCTGGTGTTGGAGCCACCAGGGGTTGGTCCCCTGGAGCTATGGTTCGGACCCCCGGGGTTGGGCCCCTGGAGCTGCTGTTGGGGCCCCCAGGGGTTGGGCCCGAGGAACTGGTGTTGGGGTCCCCAGGGGTTGGGCACCTGGAGCTATGGTTCGGGTGCTCAGGGGTTGGGTCCCTGGAGCTGGTGTTGGAGCCCCCAAGGGTTGGGCCCCTGGAGCTATGCTTCGGGCCCCCAAGGGTTGGGCCCCTGGAGCTGGTGTTGGGGCCCCCATGGGTTGGGCCTCTGGAGCTGGTGTTGGGGCCCCCAGGAGTTGGTCACCTGGACCTATGGTTCTGGCGCTCAGGCTTTGGGCCCCTGGAGCTGGTGTTGGGGCCACCAGGGGTTGGGCCCCTGGAGCTATGGTTCGGGCCTCCAGGGTTTGGGCCCCTGGAGATGGTGTCGGGGCCCCCAGGGGTTGGGACCCTGGAGCTATGGTTCGGGCCCCCAGGGGTTGTGCCCCCGGATTTGGTGTTGGGGTCCCCAGTGGTTGGGCCCCTGGAGCTGGTGTTGGGGCCCCCAGGGGTTGGGCCCCTGGAGCTATGGTTCCGGCGCTCAGGGGTTGGGACCCTGGAGCTGGTGTTGCGGCCCCCAGGGGTTGGGCCCCTGGAGCTATGGTTCGGGCCCCCAGGGGTTGGGCCCCTGGAGCTGGTGTTGGGGCCCCCAGGGGTTGGGCCCCGGAAGCTATGGTTCGGGCCCCAAGGGGTTGGGCCCCTGGAGCTGGTGTTGGGGCACCAAGGGGTTGGGCCCGTGGAGCTGGTGATGGGGCCCCCAGGGGTTGGGCCCCTAGAGCTATAGTTCGGGCCCCAGGGGTTGGGCCCCTGGAGCTGGTGTTCGCGTCCCCAGAGGTTGGGCACCTGGAGCTATGTTTCGGGTGCTCAGGGGTTGGGTCCCTGGAGCTGGTGTTGGAGCCCCCAAGGGTTGGTCCCCTGGAGCTATGGTTCGGGCCCCCAGGGCTTGTGCTACTGGAGCTGGTGTTCGGGCCCCTAGGGGTTGGGCCCCTGGAGCTGGTGTTGGGGCCCTCAGGAGTTGGGCCCCTGGAGCTATAGTTCGGGCCCCCAGGTGTTTTACCCCTGGAGCTTGTGTTGGGTCCCCCAGGGGTTGGGCCCCTGGAGCTATGGTTCGGGCTCCAGGGGTTGGGCCCCTGGAGCTGGTGTTGGGGCCCCCAGGGGTTGGGACCCTGGAGCTGGTGTTGGAGCCACCAGGGGTTGGTCCCCTGGAGCTATGGTTCGGACCCCCGGGGTTGGGCCCCTGGAGCTGCTGTTGGGGCCCCCAGGGGTTGGGCCCGAGGAACTGGTGTTGGGGCCCCCAGGGGTTTGGCCTGTGGAGCTATGTTTCGGGCGCTCAGGGGTTGTACCCCTGGAGCTGGTGTTGGGGCCCCCAGGGGTTGGACCCATGGAGCTATGGTTCGGGCCCCCAGGGGTTGGGCCCCTGGATTTGGTGCTGGGGCACCCAGGGGTTGGGCCCCTGTAGCTGGTGTTGGGGCCCCGAGGGGTTGGGCCTCTGGAGCTATGGTTCCGGCGCTCAGGCGTTGGGCCCCTGGAGCTGGTGTCGAGGCCCCCAGGGTTTGGACCCCTGGAGATGGTGTCGGGGCCCCCAGGGGTTGGGCCACTGGAGCTATGGTTCGGGCCCCCAAGGGTTTGGCCCCTGGAGCTTGTGTTGCGGCCCTCATGTGTTGGGCCTCTGGAGTTAGTGTTGTTGCCCCCAGGGGTTGGGCCCCTTTAGCTATGGTTCCGGCGCTCAGGGGTTGGGACCCTAGAGCTGGAGTTGGGGCCCCCAGGGGTTGGGCCCCTGGAGCTATGGTTCGGGCCCCCAAGGGTTGGGCCCCTGGAGCTGGTGTTGGGGCCCCCATGGGTTGGGCCCCTGGAGCTGGTGTTCGGGCCCCCAGGGGTTGGGTGCCTGGAGCTATGGTTCCGGCGCTCAGGCGTTGGGCCCCTGGATTTGGTGTTGGGGCCCCCAAGGGTTGGGTGCCTGGAGCTATGGTTCCGGCACTCAGGCGTTGGGCCCCTGGATTTGGTGTTGGGGCCCCCAGGGGTTGGGCCCCTGGAGCTGGTGTTTTGGCCCCCAGGGGTTGGGCCGCTGGAGCTATGGTTCTGGCGCTCAGGCGTTGGGCCCCTGGAGTTGGTGTTGGGGCTCCCATGGGTTGGGCCTCAGGAGCTGGTGTCGGGGTCCCCAGGTGTTGGGCCCCTGGAGCTATGGTTCGGGCCCCCAGGGGTTGGGCCCCTGGATTTGGTGCTGGGGCACCCAGGGGTTGGGCCCCTGGAGTTGGTGTTGGGGCCCCCAGGGGTTGGGCCCCTGGAGCTATGGTTCCGGCGCTCAGGCGTTGGGCCCCTGGAGCTGGTGTCGAGGCCCCCAGGGTTTGGACCCCTGGAGATGGTGTCGGGGCCCCCAGGGGTTGGGCCACTGGAGCTATGGTTCGGCCCCCAAAGGTTTGGCCCCTGGAGCTTGTGTTGCGGCCCTCATGTGTTGGGCCTCTGGAGTTAGTGTTGTTGCCCCCAGGGGTTGGACCCCTTTAGCTATGGTTCCGGCGCTCAGGGGCTGGGACCCTAGAGCTGGTGTTGGGGCCCCCAGGGGTTGGGCCCCTGGAGCTATGGTTCGGGCCCCCAAGGGTTGGGCCCCTGGAGCTGGTGTTGGGGCCCCCAGGGGTTGGGCCCCTGGAGCTATGGTTCTGGCGCTCAGGCGTTGGGCCCCTGGATTTGGTGTTGAGGCCCCCAGGGGTTGGGCCCCTGGAGCTGGTGTTGGGGCCCCCAGGGGTTGGGTGCCTGGAGCTATGGTTCCGGCGCTCAGGCGTTGGGCCCCTGGATTTGGTGTTGGGGCCCCCAGGGGTTGGGCCCCTGCAGCTGGTGTTTTGGCCCCCAGGGGTTGGGCCCCTGGAGCTATGGTTCTGGCGCTCAGGCGTTGGGCCCCTGGACTTGGTGTTGGGGCCCCCAGGGGTTGGGCCCCTGGAGCTATGGTTCGGGCCCCCAGGGGTTGGGCCCCTGGATTTGGTGTTCGGGCCCCCAGGGGTTGGGCCCCTGGAGCTGGTGTTGGGGCCACCAGGGGTTGGGCCCCTGGAGCTATGGTTCCGGCGCTCAGGCGTTGGGCCCCTGGAGCTGGTGTTGAGGCCCCCAGGGTTTGGGCCCCTGGAGATGGTGTAGGGGCCCCCAGGGGTTCTGCCCGTGGAGCTATGGTTCCGGCGCTCAGGTGTTGGGACCCTGGAGCTCGTGTCGGGGCCCCTAGGGGTTGGGCCCCTGGAGCTATGGTTCGGGCCTCCAGGGTTTGGGCCCTTAGAGCTGGTTTTGGAGCCCCCAAGGTTTGGGCCCCTGGAGCTATGGTTTGGGCCCCCAGGGGTTGTGCCTCTGGAGCTGGTGTTGGGGCCCCCAGGGGTTGGGCCGTGGAGCTGGTGTTGGGGCCCCCAGAGGTTAGGACCCTGGAGCTATGGTTCGGGCATCCAGGGTTTGGGCCTCTGGAGCTGGTGTTGGGGTCCCCAGGGGTTGAGCACCGTGAGCTATGGTTCGGTTGCTCAGGGGTTGGGTCCCTGGAGCTGGTGTTGGGCCCCCAAGGGTTGGGCCACTGGAGCTATGGTTCGGGTCCCCAAGGGTTGGGCCCCTGGAGCTGGTGTTGGGGCCCCCATGGGTTGGGTCTCTGGAGCTGGTGTTGGGGCCCCCAGGGTTTGGGCCCCTGGAGCTATGGTTCTGGTGCTCAGGCGTTGGGCCCCTGGAGCTGGTGTTGGGGCCCCATTGGGTTCGGCCTCTGGAGCTGGTGTCGGGGCCCCCAGGGGTTGGGACCCTGGAGCTATGGTTCGCACCCCCAGGGGTTGAGCCCCTGGATTTGTTGTTGGGTCCCCCAGGGGTTGGGCCCCTGGAGCTGGTGTTGGGGCCCCCAGGGGTTGGGCCCCCGGAGCTATGGTTCGGGCCTCCAGGGTTTGGGCCCCTGGAGATGGTGTCGGGGCCCCCAGGGGTTTGGCCCCTGGAGCTATGGTTCGGGCCCCCAGGGGTTGGGCCTCTGGAGCTGGTGTTGGGGACCCCAGGAGTTGGGCACCGTGAGCTATGGTTCGGGTGCTCAGGGGTTGGGTCCCTGGAGCTGCTGTTGGAGCCCCCAAGGGTTGGGCCACTGGAGCTATGGTTCGGGTCCCCAAGGGTTGGGCCCCTGGAGCTGGTGTTGGAGCCCCCATGGGTTTGGCCTCTGGAGCAGGTGATGGGGCCCCCAGGGGTTGGGCCCCTGGATTTGGTGTTGGGGCCCCCAGGGGTTGGGCCCCTGGACCTGGTGTTGGCACCCCCAGGGGTTGGGCCCGTGGAGCTATGGTTCCGGCGCTCAGGGGTTGGGACCCTGCAGCTGGTATTGGGGCCCCCAGGGGTTGGGCCCGTGGAGCTATGGTTCGGGCCCCCAGGGGTTGGGCCCCTGGAGCTGGTGGTGGGGCCCCCATGGGTTGGGGCCCTGGAGCTATGGTTCGGGCCCTCAGGGGTTGGGTCCCTGGAGCTGGTGTTGCGGCCCCCAGGGGTTAGGCCTCTGGAGCTGATGTTGGGGCACCCAGGGGTTGAGCCCCTGGAGCTATGGTTCGGGCCCCCAGGGGTTGGGCCCCTAGAGCTGGTGTTGGGGCCCCCATGGGTTGGGCCTCTGGAGCTGGTGTTGGGGCCCCCAGGGGTTGGGCCCCTGTAGCTATTGTTCTGGCGCTCAGGCGTTGGGGCCCTGGAGCTGGTGTTGGGGAGCCCAGGGGTTGGGCCCCTGGAGCTGGTTTTGGGGCCGCCAGGGGTTGAGCCCCTGGAGCTATGGTTCGGACCTCAAGGGTTTGGGCCCCTGGAGATTGTGTCGGGGCCCCCAGGGGTTGGGCCCCTGGAGCTATGGTTCGGGCCCCCAGGGGTTGGGCCCCTGGAGCTGGTGTTGGGGCCTCCAGGGTTTGCGCCCCTGGAGATGGTGTCGGTCCCCCAGGGGTTGGGCTCCTGGAGCTATGGTTCGGGCCCCCAGGGGTTGGGCGCCTGGAGCTGGTGTTGGGGCCCCCAGGGGTTGAGCCCCTGGAGCTATGGTTCGGGCCCCAAGAGGTTGGGCCCCCGGAGCTGGTGTTGGGGTCCCCAGGGGTTGGGCCCCTGGAACTATGGTCGGGCGCTCAGGGGTTGGGCCCCTGGAGCTCGTGTTGGGGCCCCCATGGCTTGGGACTCTGGAGCTGGTGTTGGGGCCCCCAGGGGTTGGGCCTCTGGAGCTATGGTTCTGGCGCTCAGGCGTTGGGCCCCTGGAGCTGGTGTTGGTGCCGCCAGGGGTTGGGCCCCTGGAGCTATGGTTCGGGCCTCCAGGGTTTGGGCCCCTGGAGCTGGTGTTGGGGCCCCCAGGGGCTGGGCCCCTGGAGCTGGTGTTGGAGCCCCCAAGGGTTGGTCCCCTGGAGCTATGGTTCGGGCCCCCAAGGGTTGGGCCCCTGGAGCTGGTGTAGGGGCCCCAGGAGTTGGGCCCCTGGAGGTATGGTTCGGGCCCCAAGGGGTTGGGCCCCTGGAGCTGGTGTTGGGGCCCCAAGGGGTTGGACCCCTGGAACTGGTGTTGGGGCCTCCAGGGGTTGGGCCCCTAGAGCTATAGTTCGGGCCCCAAGGGGTTGGGCCCCTGGAGCCGGTGTTGGGGTCACCAGGGGTTGGGCACCTGGAGCTATAGTTCGGGTGCTCAGGGGTTGGGTCCCTGGAGCTGGTGTTGGAGCCCCCAAGGGTTGGGCCCCTGGAGCTATGGTTCGGGCCCCCAGGGCTTGTGCTACTGGAGCTAGTGTTGGGGCCCCTAGGTGTTGGGCCCCTGGAGCTGGTGTTGGGGCCCTCAGGAGTTGGGGCCCTGGAGCTATAGTTCGGGCCCCCAGGTGTTTGACCCCTGCAGCTTATGTTGGGGCCCCCAATGGGTTGGCCCTCTGGAGCTGGTGTCGGGGCCCCCAGGGGTTGGGCACCTGGAGCTATGGTTCGGTCCCCCAAGGGTTGGTCCCCTGGAGATGGTGTTGGAGCCCCCAAGGGTTAGGCCCCTGGAGGTATGGTTCGGGCCCCCAAGGGTTGGGCCCCTGGAGCTGGTGTTGGTGCCCCCATGGGTTGGGCGTATGGAGCTCGTGTTTGGTCCCCCATGGGTTGGGCCCCTGGAGCTGGTGATGGGGCCCTCAGGGGTTGGGCCCCTGGAGCTATGGTTCGGGCCCCCAGGGGTTGGGCCTCTGGAGCTGGTGTTGGGGCCCCCAGGGGTTGGGCCCGTAGAGCTGGTGTTTGGGCCCCCAGGGGTTTGGACCCTGGAGCTATGGTTAGGGCATCCAGGGGTTGGGCCTCTGTAGCTTGTGTTAGGGTCCCCAGGGGTTGGGCACCGTGAGCTATGGTTCGGGTGTTCAGGGGTTGGGTCCCTGGAGATGGTGTTGGAGCCCCCAAGGGTTGGGCCACTGGAGCTATGGTTCGGGTACCCAAGGGTTGGGCCCCTGGAGCTGGTGTTGGGGCCCCCATGGGTTGGGCCTCTGGAGCTGGTGTCGGGGCCCCCAGGGGTTGGGACCCTGGAGCTATGGTTCGCGCCCCCAGGGGTGGGACCCTGGATTTGGTGTTGGGGCCCCCAGGGATTGGGCCCTTGGAGCTGGTGTTTGGGCCCCCAGGGGTTGGGCCCCAGGAGCTATGGTTCGGGGCTCCAGGGTTTGGGCCCCTGGAGATGGTGTCGGGGCCCCCAGGGGTTGGGCCCCTGGAGCTATGGTTCGGGCCCCCAGGGGTTGGGCCCCTGGAGCTGGTGTTGGGGCTCCCAGGGGTTAGGACCCTGGAGCTATGGTTCGGGCATCCAGGGGTTGGGCCTCTGGAGCTGGTGTTGGGGTCCCCAGGGGTTGGGCACCGTGAGCTATGGTTCGGGTGCTCAGGGGTTGGGTCCCTGGAGCTGGTGTTGGAGCCCCCAAGGGTTGGGCCACTGCAACTATGGTTCGGGTCCCCAAGGGTTGGGCCCCTGGAGCTGGTGTTGGGGCCCCCATGGGTTGGGCCTCTGGAGCTGGTGTTCGGGCCCCCATGGGTTGGGCCCCTGGAGCTGGTGTTGGGGCCCCCAGGGGTTGGGCCCGTGGAGCTATGGTTCCGGCGCTCAGGGGTTGGGACCCTGGAGCTGGTGTTGGGGCCCCCAGGGGTTAGGACCCTGGAGCTATGGTTCGGGCATCCAGGGTTTGGGCCCCTGGAGATGGTGTCGGGTCCCCCAGGGTTTGGGCCCCTGGAGCTGGTGTTGGGGTCCCCAGGGGTTGGGCCCCTGGAGCTGGTGTTGGGGCCCCCAGGGGTTGGGCCCCTAGAGCTATGGTTCGGGCCCCAAGGGGTTGTGCCCCTGGAGCTGGTGTTGGGGTCCCCAGGGGTTGGGCCCCTGGAGCTATGGTTCGGGTGCTCAGGGGTTGGGTCCCTGGAGCTGGTGTTGGAGCCCCCAAGGGTTGGGCCCCTGGAGCTATGGTTCGGGCCCCCAAGGGTTGGGCCCCTGGAGCTGGTGTTGGGGCCCCCATGGGTTGGGCCTCTGGAGCTGGTGTTGGGGCCCCCAGGAGTTGGTCACCTGGACCTATGGTTCTGGCGCTCAGGCTTTGGGCCCCTGGAGCTGGTGTTGGGGCCACCAGGGGTTGGGCCCCTGGAGCTATGGTTCGGGCCTCCAGGGTTTGGGCCCCTGGAGATGGTGTCGGGGCCCCCAGGGGTTGGGACCCTGGAGCTATGGTTCGGGCCCCCAGGGGTTGTGCCCCCGGATTTGGTGTTGGGGCCCCCAGTGGTTGGGCCCCTGGAGCTGGTGTTGGGGCCCCCAGGGGTTGGGCCCCTGGAGCTATGGTTCCGGCGCTCAGGGGTTGGGACCCTGGAGCTGGTGTTGCGGCCCCCAGGGGTTGGGCCCCTGGAGCTATGGTTCGGGCCCCCAGGGGTTGGGCCCCTGGAGCTGGTGTTGGGGCCCCCAGGGGTTGGGCCCCTAGAGCTATGGTCCGGGCCCAAAGGGGTTGGGCCCCTGGAGATGGTTTTGGGGCCCCCAGGGGTTGGGCCCCTGGAGCTATGGTTCGGGCCCCAAGGGGTTGGGCCCCTGGAGCTGGTGTTGGGGCCCCCAGGGGTTGGGTCCCTGGAGCTGGTGTTGGAGCCCCCAAGGGTTGGGCCCCTGGAGCTATGGTTCGGGCCCCCAAGGGTTGGGTCCCTGGAGCTGGTGTTGGTGCTCCCATGGGTTGGGCCTCTGGAGCTGGTGTTGGGGCCCCCAGGGGTTGGGTCCCTGGAGCTGGTGTTGGAGCCCCCAAGGGTTGGGCCCCTGGAGCTGGTGTTGGGGCCCCCATTGGTTGGGCCTCTGGAGTTGGTGTTTGGGCCCCCAGGGGTTGTGCCCCTGGAACTATGGTTCTGGCGCTCAGGCGTTGGGCCCCTGGAGCTGGTGTTGGATCCCCCAAGGGTTGGGTCCCTGGAGCTATCATTCGGGCCCCTAAGGGTTGGGCCCCTGGAGCTGGTGTTGGGGCCCCCAGGGGTTGGGCCCCGGAAGCTATGGTTCGGGCCCCAAGGGGTTGGGCCCCTGGAGCTGGTGTTGGGGCACCAAGGGGTTGGGCCCCTGGACCTGGTGATGGGGCCCCCAGGAGTTGGGCCCCTAGAGCTATAGTTCGGGCCCCAGGGGTTGGGCCCCTGGAGCTGGTGTTCGCGTCCCCAGAGGTTGGGCACCTGGAGCTATGTTTCGGGTGCTCAGGGGTTGGGTCCCTGGAGCTGGTGTTGGAGCCCCCAAGGGTTGGTCCCCTGGAGCTATGGTTCGGGCCCCCAGGGCTTGTGCTACTGGAGCTGGTGTTCGGGCCCCTAGGGGTTGGGCCCCTGGAGCTGGTGTTGGGGCCCTCAGGAGTTGGGCCCCTGGAGCTATAGTTCGGGCCCCCAGGTGTTTTACCCCTGGAGCTTGTGTTGGGTCCCCCAGGGGTTGGGCCCCTGGAGCTATGGTTCGGGCTCCAGGGGTTGGGCCCCTGGAGCTGGTGTTGGGGCCCCCAGGGGTTGGGACCCTGGAGCTGGTGTTGGAGCCACCAGGGGTTGGTCCCTTGGAGCTATGGTTCGGACCCCCGGGGTTGGGCCCCTGGAGCTGCTGTTGGGGCCCCCAGGGGTTGGGCCCGAGGAACTGGTGTTGGGGCCCCCAGGGGTTGGGCCTGTGGAGCTATGTTTCGGGCGCTCAGGGGTTGTACCCCTGGAGCTGGTGTTGGGGCCCCCAGGGGTTTGACCCATGGAGCTATGGTTCGGGCCTCTAGGGGTTGGGCAACTGGAGCTGGTGTTGGGGCCCCTAGGGGTTGGGCCCCTGGAGCTGGTGTTGGGGCCCTCAGGAGTTGGGCCCATGGAGCTATAGTTCGGGCCCCCAGGTGTCTGACCCCTGGAGTTTGTGTTTGGTTCCCCAGGGGTTGGGCCCCTGGAGCTATGGTTCGGGCCCCAGGGGTTGGGCCCCTGGAGCTGGTGTTGGGGCTCCGAGGGGTTGGACCCCTGGAGCTATGGTTCGGGCGCTCAGGGGTTGGACCCTCCAGCTGGTGTCGGGGCCCCCAGGGGTTGGGACCCTGGACCTGGTGTTGGAGCCCCCAAGGGTTGGTCCCCTGGAGCTATGGTTCGGACCCCCCGGGGTTGGGCCCCTGGAGCTGCTGTTGGGGCCCCTAGTGGTTGGGACCCTGGAGATATGGTTCGGGAGCTCAGGGGTTGAGCCGCTAGAGCTGGTATTTGAGCCCCCAGGGGTTGAGCCCCTAGAACTGGTGTTGGGGCACCCAGGGGTTGGGCCCCTGGAGCAGGTGTTGGGGCCGCCAGGGGTTCGGCCCCTGTTGCTATGGTTCGGGCCTCCAGGGTTTGGGCCCCTGGAGATGGTGTCGGGGCCCCCAGGGGTTGGGCCCCTGGAGCTATGGTTTGGGCCCTCAGGGGTTGGGCCCCTGGATCTGATGTTGGGGCCCCCAGGGTTTGTGCTACTGGAGCTGGTGTTGGGGCCCCTAGGGGTTGTGCCCCTGGAGCTGGTGTTGGGGCCCTCAGGAGTTGGGCCGCTGGAGCTATAGTTCGGGCCCCCAGGTGTTTGAGCCCTGGAGCTTGTGTTGGGTCCCCCAGGGGTTGGGCCACTGGAGCTATGGTTCGAGCCCCAGGGGTTGGGCCCCTGGAGCTGGTGTTGGGGCTCCCAGGGATTGGACCCCTGGAGCTATGGTTCGGGCGCTCAGGGGTTGGACCCCTCGAGGTGGTGTTGGGGCCCCCAGGGGTTGAGCCCCAGGAGCTGGTGTTGGGGCCCCCAGGGGTTGGGCCCGTGGAGCTATGGTTCGGGCGCTCAGGGGTTGGGCCCCTGGAGCTGGTGTTGGGGCCCCCAGGGGTTGGGACCCTGGAGCTGGTGTTGGAGCCACCAGGGGTTGGTCCCCTGGAGCTATGGTTTGGACCCCCGGGGTTGGGCCCCTGGAGCTGCTGTTGGGGCCCCCAGGGGTTGGGCCCGAGGAACTGGTGTTGGGGCCCCCAGGGGTTGGACCCATGGAGCTATGGTTCGGGCCCCCAGGGGTTGGGCAACTGGAGCTGGTGTTGGGGCCCCTAGGGGTTGGATCCCTGGAGCTGGTGTTCGGGCCCTCAGGAGTTGGGCCCATGGAGCTATAGTTCGAGCCCCCAGGTGTTTGACCCCTGGAGTTTGTGTTTGGTTCCCCAGGGGTTGGGCCCCTGGAGCTATGGTTCGGGCCCCAGGGGTTGGGCCCCTGGAGCTGGTGTTGGGGCTCCGAGGGGTTGGACCCCTGGAGCTATGGTTCGGGCGCTCAGGGGTTGGACCCTCTAGCTGGTGTCGGGGCCCCCAGGGGTTGGGACCCTGGACCTGGTGCTGGAGCCCCCAAGGGTTGGTCCCCTGGAGCTATGGTTCGGACCCCCCGGGGTTGGGCCCCTGGAGCTCCTGTTGGGGCCCCTAGTGGTTGGGACCCTGGAGATATGGTTCGGGAGCTCAGGGGTTGAGCCGCTAGAGCTGGTATTTGAGCCCCCAGGGGTTGAGCCCCTAGAACTGGTGTTGGGGCACCCAGGGGTTGGGCCCCTGGAGCAGGTGTTGGGGCCGCCAGGGGTTCGGCCCCTGTTGCTATGGTTCGGGCCTCCAGGGTTTGGGCCCCTGGAGATGGTGTCGGGGCCCCCAGGGGTTGGGCCCCTGGAGCTATGGTTTGGGCCCTCAGGGGTTGGGCCCCTGGATCTGATGTTGGGGCCCCCAGGGGTTGGGCCAATGGAGCTGGTGTTGGGGCCCCCAGGGGTTGGGCCCGTGGAGCTATGGTTCGGGAGCTCAGGGGTTGGGACCCTGGAGCTCGTGTTGGGGCCCCAGGAGTTGGGCCGCTGGAGCTATGGTTCGGGTGCTCACTGGTTGGTCCCCTGGAGCTGGTGTTCGGGCTCCCATGGGTTGGGCCCCTGGAGCTGGTGTTGGGGACCCCAGGGGTGGGGACCCTGGAGCTATGGTTCGGGCCCCAAGGGGTTGGGCCCCTGTAGCTGGTGTTGGGGCCCGCAGGGGTTGGGCCCCTGGAGTAGGTGTTGGGGCCCCCAGGGGTTGGGTCCCTGAAGCTATGGTTCGGGCGCTCAGGGGTTGGGCCCCTGGAGCTGGTGTTGGGGTCCCCAGGGTTGGGCCCCTGGAGCTATGGTTCCGGCGCTCAGGGGTTGGGCCCCTGGAGCTGGTGTTAGGGCCATCAGGGGTTGGGCCCCTGGAGCTATGGTTCGGGCCCCCAGGGTTTGTGCTACTGGAGCTGGTGTTGGGGCCCCTAGGGGTTGTGCCCCTGGAGCTGGTGTTGGGGCCCTCAGGAGTTGGGCCGCTGGAGCTATAGTTCGGGCCCCCAGGTGTTTGACCCCTGGAGCTTGTGTTGGGTCCCCCAGGGGTTGGGCCACTGGAGCTATGGTTCGAGCCCCAGGGGTTGGGCCCCTGGAGCTGGTGTTGGGGCTCCCAGGGATTGGACCCCTGGAGCTATGGTTCGGGCGCTCAGGGGTTGGACCCCTCGAGGTGGTGTTGGGGCCCCCAGGGGTTCGGACCCTGGAGTTTGTATTGGAGCCACTAGGGGTTGGTCCCCTGGAGCTATGGTTCGGACCCCCCGGGGTTGGGCCCCTGGAGCTGCTGTTGGGGCCCCCAGGGGTTGAGCCCCAGGAGCTGGTGTTGGGGCCCCCAGGGGTTGGGAACGTGGAGCTATGGTTCGGGCGCTCAGGGGTTGGGCCCCTGGACCTGGTGTTGGGGCCCCCAGGGGTTGGGCCCGTGGAGCTATGGTTCGGGCGCTCAGGGGTTGGGCCCCTGGAGCTGGTTTTGGGACCCCCAGGGGTTGGGCCTCTGGAGCGGGTGTTGTGGCCCCCAGGGGTTGGGCCCGTGGAGCTATGGTTCGGGCGCTCAGGTTTTGGGCCCCTGGAATTGGTGTTGGGGCCCCCAGGGTTTGGGCCCCTGGAGCTATGGTTCGGGCCCCCAGGGGTTGGGCCCCTGGGGCTATGGTTCGGGCGCTCAGGGGTTGGGCCCCTAGAGCTGGTGTTGGGGCCCCCATGGGTTGGGCCTCTGGAGCTGGTGTTGGGGCCCCCAGGGCTAGGGACTCTGGACCTATGGTTCGGGCGCTCAGGGGCTGGGCCGCTGGAGCTGGTGTTGGGGCTCCCAGGGATTGGACCCCTGGAGCTATGGTTCGGGCGCTCAGGGGTTGAACCCCTCGAGCTGGTGTTAGGGCCCCCAGGGGTTCGGACCCTGGAGCTGGTGTTGGAGCCACCAGGGGTTGGTCCCCTGGAGCTATGGTTCGGACCCCCCGGGGTTGGGCCCCTGGAGCTGCTGTTGGGGCCCCCAGGGGTTGGGCCCCAGGAGCTGGTGTTGGGGCCCCCAGGGGTTGGGCCCGTGGAGCTATGGTTCGGGCGCTCAGGGGTTGGGCCCCTGGAGCTGGTGTTGGGGCCCCCAGGGGTTGGGCCCGTGGAGCTATGGTTCGGGCCCCCAGGGGTTGGGCCCCTGGGGCTATGGTTCGACGCTCAGGGATTGGGCCCCTGCAGCTGGTGTTAAGGCCACCAGGGGTTGGGCCCGTTGAGCTGGTTTTGGGGCTCCAAGGGGTTGGGCCCCTGGAGCTATGGTTCTGGCCCCCAGGGGTTGGGCCCCTGGGGCTGTGGTTCGGGCGCTCAGGGGTTGAGCCCCTGGAGCTGGTGTTAGGGCCATCAGGGGTTGGGCCCCTGGAGCTATGGTTCGGGCGTTCAGGGGTTGGGGACATGGAGCTTGTGTTGGGGCCCCCAGGGGTTGGGCCCCTGGAGCTATTGTTCGGGCCCCCAGGGTTTGGGGACATGGAGCTTGTGTTGGGGCCCCCAGGGGTTGAGCCCCTGGAGCTATGATTCGGTCCCCCAGGGGTTGGGCCCTGTAGCTGGTGTTTGGGCTCCCAGGGGTTGAGGCCCTGGAGCTATGGTTAGTGCGCTCAGGGGTTGGGCCCCTGGAGCTGGTGTTAGGGCCATCAGGGGTTGGGCCCCTGGAGCTATGGTTCGGGCCCCCAGGGTTTGTGCTACTGGAGCTGGTGTTGGGGCCCCTAGGGGTTGGGCCCCTGGAGCTGGTATTGGGGCCCTCAGGAGTTGGGCCGCTGGAGCTATAGTTCGGGCCCCCAGGTGTTTGACCCCTGGAGCTTGTGTTGGGTCCCCCAGGGGTTGGGCCACTGGAGCTATGGTTCGGGCCCCAGGGGTTGGGGCCCTGGAGCTGGTGTTGGGGCTCCCAGGGATTGGACCCCTGGAGCTATGGTTCGGGCGCTCAGGGGTTGGACCCCTCGAGCTGGTGTTGGGGCCCCCAGGGGTTCGGACCCTGGAGCTGGTGTTGGAGCCACCAGGGGTTGGTCCCCTGGAGCTATGGTTCGGACCTCCGGGGTTGGGCCCCTGGAGCTGCTGTTGGGGCCCCAAGGGGTTGGGCCCCAGGAGCTGGTGTTGGGGCCCCCAGGGGTTGGGCCCGTGGAGCTATGGTTCGGGCGCTCAGGGGTTGGGCCCCTGGAGCTGGTGTTGGGGCCCCCAGGGGTTGGGCTCGTGGAGCTATGGTTCGGGCCCCCAGGGGTTGGGCCCCTGGGGCTATGGTTCGGCGCTCAGGGATTGGGCCCCTGCAGCTGGTGTTAAGGCCACCAGGGGTTGGGCCCGTTGAGCTGGTTTTCGGGCCCCAAGGGGTTGGGCCCCTGGAGTTATGGTTCAGGCGCTCACGGGTTGGTCCCCTGGAGCTGGTGTTGGGGCCCCCAGGGGTTAGGCCCCTGGAGTTGGTGTTGGGGCCCCCAGGGGTTCGGACCCTGGAGCTATGGTTCGAGCATCCAGGGGTTGGGCCCCTGGAGCTGGTGTTGGGGCCCTCAGGGGTTGGGCCCCTGGAGCTATGGTTCGGGCCCCCACGGGTTGGGCCTCTGGAGCTGGTGTTGGGGCCCCCAGGGGTTGGGCCCGTAGAGCTGGTGTTTGGGCCCCCAGGGGTTAGGACCCTGGAGCTATGGTTAGGGCATCCAGGGGTTGGGCCTCTGTAGCTGGTGTTAGGGTCCCCAGGGGTTGGGCACCGTGAGCTATGGTTCGGGTGTTCAGGGGTTGGGTCCCTGGAGATGGTGTTCGAGCCCTCAAGGGTTGGGCCACTGGAGCTATGGTTCGGGTCCCCAAGGGTTGGGCCCCTGGAACTGGTGTTGGGCCCCCCATGGGTTGGGCCTCTGGAGCTGGTGTTGGGTCCCCCAGGGGTTGGGCCCCTGGAGCTATGGTTCTGGCGCTCAGGCGTTGGGCCCCTGGAGCTGGTGTTGGGGCCCCCATGGGTTGGGCCTCTGGAGCTGGTGTCTGGGCCCCCAGGGGTTGGGACCCTGGAGCTATGGTTCGCGCCCCCAGGGGTGGGCCCCTGGATTTGGTGTTGGGGCCCCCAGGGGTTGGGCTCCTGGAGCTGGTGTTTGGGCCCCCAGGGGTTGGGCCCCAGGAGCTATGGTTCGGGGCTCCAGGGTTTGGGCCCCTGGAGATGGTGTCGGGGCCCCCAGGGGTTGGGCCCCTGGAGCTATGGTTCGGGCCCCCAGGGGTTGGGCCCCTGGAGCTGGTGTTGGGGCTCCCAGGGGTTAGGACCCTGGAGCTATGGTTCGGGCATCCAGGGGTTGGGCCTCTGGAGCTGGTGTTGGGGCCCCCATGGGTTGGGCCTCTGGAGCTGGTGTTGGGGCCCCCATGGGTTGGGCCCCTGGAGGTGGTGTTGGGGCCCCCAGGGGTTGGGCCCGTGGAGCTATGGTTCCGGCGCTCAGGGTTTGGGCCCCTGGAGATGGTGTCGGGGCCCCCAGGGGTTGGGACCCTGGAGCTATATTTCGGGACCCCAGGGGTTGTGCCCCTGGATTTGGTGTTGGGGCCCCCAGTGGTTGGGCCCCTGGAGCTGATGTTGGGGCCCCCAGGGGTTGGGCCCCTGGAGCTATGGTTCCGGCGCTCAGGGGTTGGGACCCTGGAGCTGGTGTTGCGGCCCCCAGGGGTTGGGCCCCTGGAGCTATGGTTCGTGCCCCCAGGGGTTGGGCCCCTGGAGCTGGTGTTGGGGCCCCCAGGGGTTGGGCCCCTAGAGCTATGGTCCGGGCCCCAAGGGGTTGGGCCCGTGGAGATGGTGTTGGGGCCCCCAGTGGTTGGGCCCCTGGAGCTATGGTTCGGGCCCCAAGGGGTTGGGCCTCTGGAGCTGGTGTTGGGGCCCCCAGGGGTTGGGTCCCTGGAGCTGGTGTTGGAGCCCCCAAGGGTTGGGCCCCTGGAGCTATGGTTTGAGCACCCAAGGGTTGGGCCTCTGGAGCTGGTGTTGGGGCCCCCAATGGTTGGGCCCCTGGAGCTATGGTTCTGGCGCTCAGGCGTTGGGCCCCTGGAGCTGGTGATGGGGCCACCAGGGGTTGGGCCCCTGGAGCTATGGTTCGGGCCTCCAGGGTTTGGGCCCCTGGAGATGGTGTCGGGGCCCCCAGGGGTTGGGCCCCTGGAGCTATGATTCGGGCCCCCAGGGGTTGGGCACCTGGATTTGGTGTTGGGGCACCTAGGGGTTGGGCCCCTGGAGCTGGTGTTGGGGCCCCCAGGGGTTGGTCCCGTGGAGCTATGGTTCGGGCCCCCAGGGGTTGGGCCCCTGGAGCTGGTGTTGGGGCCCCCATGGGTTGGGCCCCTGGAGCAATGGTTCGGGCCCCCAGGGGTTGGGCCCCTGGAGCTGGTGTTGCGGCCCCCAGGGGTTAGGCCCCTGGAGCTGGTGTTGGGGCCCCAAGGGGTTGGGCCCCTGGAGCTATGGTTCGGGCCCCCAGGTTTTGGGCCCCTGGGGTTATGGTTCGGGCGCTCAGGGGTTGGGCCCCTAGAGCTGGTGTTGGGGCCCCCATGGGTTGGGCCTCTGGAGCTAGTGTTCGGGCCCCCAGGGGTTGGGCCCCTGTAGCTATGGTTTTGGCGCTCAGGGGTTGGGCCCCTGGAGCTGGTGTTGGGGAGCCCAGGGGTTGGGCCCCTGGAGCTGGTTTTGGGGCCGCCAGGGGTTGCGCCCCTGGAGCTATGGTTCGGGCCTCCAGGGTTTGGGCCCCTGGAGATGGTGTCGGGGACCCCAGGGGTTGGGCCCCTGGAGCTATGGTTCGGGCCCCCAGGGGTTGGGCCCCTGGAGCTGTTGTTGGGGCCTCCAGGGTTTGGGCCCCTGGAGATGGTGTTGGGGCCCCCAGGGGTTGGGCCCCTGGAGCTATGCTTCGGGCCCCCAGGGGTTGGGCCCCTGGAGCTGGTGTTGGGGCCCCCAGGGGTTGGGCCCCTGGAGCTATGGTTCGGGCCCCAAGGGGTTGGGCCCCTGGAGCTGGTGTTTGGGTCCCCAGTGGTTGGGCCCCTGGAGCTATGGTTCGGGCTCCCAAGGGTTGGGCCCCTGGAGCTGGTGTTGGGGCCCCCATGGCTTGGGCCTCTGGAGCTGGTGTTGGGGTCCCCAGGGGTTGGGCACCGTGAGCTATGGTTCGGGTGCTCAGGGGTTGGGTCCCTGGAGCTGGTGTTGGAGCCCCCAAGGGTTGGGCCACTGGAGCTATGGTTCGGGTCCCCAAGGGTTGGGCCCCTGGAGCTGGTGTTGGGGCCCCCATGGGTTGGGCCTCTGGAGCTGGTGTTGGGGCCCCCATGGGTTGGGCCCCTGGAGCTGGTGTTGGGGCCCCCAGGGGTTGGGCCCGTGGAGCTATGGTTCCGGCGCTCAGGGTTTGGGCCCCTGGAGATGGTGTCGGGGCCCCCAGGGGTTGGGACCCTGGAGCTATGGTTCGGGACCCCAGGGGTTGTGCCCCTGGATTTGGTGTTGGGGCCCCAAGTGGTTGGGCCCCTGGAGCTGATGTTGGGGCCCCCAGGGGTTGGGCCCCTGGAGCTATGGTTCCGGCGCTCAGGGGTTGGGACCCTGGAGCTGGTGTTGCGGCCCCCAGGGGTTGGGCCCCTGGAGCTATGGTTCGTGCCCCCAGGGGTTGGGCCCCTGGAGCTGGTGTTGGGGCCCCCAGGGGTTGGGCCCCTAGAGCTATGGTCCGGGCCCCAAGGGGTTGGGCCCGTGGAGATGGTGTTGGGGCCCCCAGTGGTTGGGCCCCTGGAGCTATGGTTCGGGCCCCAAGGGGTTGGGCCTCTGGAGCTGGTGTTGGGGCCCCCAGGGGTTGGGTCCCTGGAGCTGGTGTTGGAGCCCCCAAGGGTTGGGCCCCTGGAGCTATGGTTTGAGCACCCAAGGGTTGGGCCTCTGGAGCTGGTGTTGGGGCCCCCAATGGTTGGGCCCCTGGAGCTATGGTTCTGGCGCTCAGGCGTTGGGCCCCTGGAGCTGGTGATGGGGCCACCAGGGGTTGGGCCCCTGGAGCTATGGTTCGGGCCTCCAGGGTTTGGGCCCCTGGAGATGGTGTCGGGGCCCCCAGGGGTTGGGCCACTGGAGCTATGATTCGGGCCCCCAGGGGTTGGGCACCTGGATTTGGTGTTGGGGCACCTAGGGGCTGGGCCCCTGGAGCTGGTGTTGGGGCCCCCAGGGGTTGGTCCCGTGGAGCTATGGTTCGGGCCCCCAGGGGTTGGGCCCCTGGAGCTGGTGTTGGGGCCCCCATGGGTTGGGCCCCTGGAGCAATGGTTCGGGCCCCCAGGGGTTGGGCCCCTGGAGCTGGTGTTGCGGCCCCCAGGTGTTAGGCCCCTGGAGCTGGTGTTGGGGCCCCAAGGGGTTGGGCCCCTGGAGCTATGGTTCGGGCCCCCAGGTTTTGGGCCCCTGGGGTTATGGTTCGGGCGCTCAGGGGTTGGGCCCCTAGAGCTGGTGTTGGGGCCCCCATGGGTTGGGCCTCTGGAGCTAGTGTTCGGGCCCCCAGGGGTTGGGCCCCTGTAGCTATGGTTTTGGCGCTCAGGGGTTGGGCCCCTGGAGCTGGTGTTGGGGAGCCCAGGGGTTGGGCCCCTGGAGCTGGTTTTGGGGCCGCCAGGGGTTGCGCCCCTGGAGCTATGGTTCGGGCCTCCAGGGTTTGGGCCCCTGGAGATGGTGTCGGGGACCCCAGGGGTTGGGCCCCTGGAGCTATGGTTCGGGCCCCCAGGGGTTGGGCCCCTGGAGCTGTTGTTGGGGCCTCCAGGGTTTGCGCCCCTGGAGATGGTGTTGGGGCCCCCAGGGGTTGGGCCCCTGGAGCTATGGTTCGGGCCCCCAGGGGTTGGGCCCCTGGAGCTGGTGTTGGGGCCCCCAGGGGTTGGGCCCCTGGAGCTATGGTTCGGGCCCCAAGGGGTTGGGCCCCTGGAGCTGGTGTTTGGGTCCCCAGGGGTTGGGCCCCTGGAGCTATGGTTCGGGCTCCCAAGGGTTGGGCCCCTGGAGCTGGTGTTGGGGCCCCCATGGCTTGGGCCTCTGGAGCTGGTGTTGGGGCCCCCAGAGGTTGGGCCTCTGGAGCTATGGTTCTGACGCTCAGGCGTTGTGCCCCTAGAGCTGGTGTTGGGGCCGCCAGGGGTTGGGCCCCTGTAGCTATGGTTCGGGCCTCCAGGGTTTGGGCCCCTGGAGCTGGTGTTGGGGCCCCCAGGGGTTGGGTCCCTGGAGCTGGTGTTGGAGCCCCCAAGGGTTGGGCCCCTGGAGCCGGTGTTGGGGCCCCCATGGGTTGGGCCTCTGGAGTTGGTGTTTGGGCCCCCAGGGGTTGGGCCCCTGGAACTATGGTTCTGGCGCTCAGGCGTTGGGCCCCTGGAGCTGGTGTTGGGGCCCCCAGGGGTTGGCCCCGGAAGCTATGGTTCGGGCCCCAACTGGTTGGGCCCCTGGAGCTGGTGTTGGGACACAAAGGGGTTCGGCCCCTGGAGCTGGTGATGGGGACCCCAGGGGTTGGGCCCCTAGGGCTATAGTTCGGGCCCCAGGGGTTGGGCCCCTGGGGCTGGTGTTCGGGTCCCCAGAGGTTGGGCACCTGGAGCTATGGTTCGGGTGCTCAGGGGTTGGGGTCCTGGAGCTGGTGATGGGGACCCCAGGGGTTGGGCCCCTAGAGCTATAGTTCGGGCCACAGGGGTTGGGCCATTGGAGCTGGTGTTGGGGCCCCCAGTGGTTGGGCCCGTGGAGCTATGGTTCGGGCGCTCAGGGGTTGGGCCCCTGGAGCTGGTTTTGGGACCCCCAGGGGTTGGGCCTCTGGAGCGGGTGTTGTGGCCCCCAGGGGTTGGGCCCGTGGAGCTATGGTTCGGGCGCTCAGGTTTTGGGCCCCTGGAGATGGTGTTGGGGCCCCCAGGGGTTGGGCCCCTGGAGTTGGTGTTGGGGCCCCCAGACGTTGGGCCCCTGGAGCTATGGTTCGGGCCCCCAGGGGTTGGGCCCCTGGGGCTATGGTTCGGGCGCTCAGGGGTTGGGCCCCTAGAGCTGGTGTTGGGGCCCCCATGGGTTGGGCCTCCGGAGCTGGTGTTGGGGCCCCCAGGGCTTGGGCCCCTGGAGCTGGTTTTGGGGCCCCCAGGGGTTGGGCCCCTGGAGCTATGGTTCGGGCCCCTAGGGGTTGGGCCCCTGGATCTGATGTTGGGGCCCCCAGGGGTTGGGCAACTGGAGCTGGTGTTGGGGACCCCAGGGGTTGGGCCCGTGGAGCTATAGTTCGGGAGCTCAGGGGTTGGGACCCTGGAGCTGGTGTTGGGGCCCCCAGGAGTTGGGTCCCTGGAGCTATGGTTCGGGTGCTCAGGGGTTGGTCCCCTGGAGCTGGTTTTCGGGCTCCCATGGGTTGGGCCGCTGGAGCTGGTGTTGGAGCCCCCAAGGTTTTGGGCCCCTGGACCTATTGTTCGGGCCCCCAGGGGATGGGCCCCTGGAGCTGGTGTTGGGGCCCGCAGGGGTTGGGCCCCTGGAGTAGGTGTTGGGGCCCCCAGGGGTTGGGTCCCTGGAGCTTTGGTTCGGGCGCTCAGGGGTTGGGCCCCTGGAGCTAGTGGTGGGGTCCCCAGGGTTTGGGCCGCTGGAGCTATGGTTCGGGCCCTCAGGGGTTGGGCCCCTGGGGCTATGGTTCGGCGCTCAGGGATTGGGCCCCTGGAGCTGGTGTTAAGGCCACCAGGGGTAGGGCCCGTTGAGCTGGTTTTGGGGCCCCTAGGGGTTGGGCCCCTGGAGTTATGGTTCAGGCGCTCAGGGGTTGGTCCCCTGGAGCTGGTGTTGGGGCCCCCAGGGGTTAGGCCCCTGGAGTTGGTGTTGGGGCCCCCAGGGGTTCGGACCCTGGAGCTATGGTTCGAGCATCCAGGGGTTGGGCCCCTGGAGCTGGTGTTGGGGCCCCCAGGGGTTCGGCCCCTGGAGCTATGGTTCGGGCGCTCAGGGGTTGGGCCCCTGGAGCTGGTGTTTGGGCCCCAAAGGGTTGGGCCCCTGGAGCTATGGTTCTGGCCCGCAGGGGTTGGGCCCCTGGGGCTGTGGTTCGGGCGCTCAGGGGTTGAGCCCCTGGAGCTGGTGTTAGGGCCGTCAGGGGTTGGGCCCCTGGAGCTATGGTTCGGGCGTTCAGGGGTTGGGGACATGAAGCTTTTGTTGGGGCCCCCAGGGGTTGGGCCCCTGGAGCTATTGTTCGGGCCCCCAGGGGTTGGGGACATGGAGCTTGTGTTGGGGCCCCCAGGAGTTGGGCCCCTGGAGCTATGATTCGGTCCCCCAGGGGTAGGGCCCCTGTAGCTGGTGTTTGGGCTCCCAGGGGTTGAGCCCCTGGAGCTATGGTTCGGGCGCTCAGGGGTTGGGCCCCTGGAGCTAGTGTTGGGGCCCCCAGGGTTTGGGTTCCCCTGTAGCTGGTGTTGGGGCCCCCAGGGGTTGGGCCCTTGGAGCTATGGTTCGGGCCCCCAGGGGTTGGGACCCTAGAGCTGATGTTGGGGCCCCCAGGGGTTGGGCCCCTGGAGGAGTGGTTCGGACCGCTAGGGGTTGGGCCGTTGGAGCTGGTGTTGGGGCTCCAAGGGGTTGGGCCCCTGGAGCTATGGATCGGGCCCCAAGGGGTTGGGCCCCTGGAGCTGGTGTTGGGGTCCCCAGGGGTTGGGCATCTGGAGCTATGGTTCGGGTGCTCAGGGGTTGGGTCCCTGGAGCTGGTGTTAGAGCCCCGAAGGGTTGGGCCCCTGGAGCTATGGTTCGGGCCCCCAAGGGTTGGGCCCCGGGAGCTGGTGTTGGAGCCCCCACGGGTTGGGCCCCTGGAGCTATGGTTCAGGCCCCCAGGGGTTGGGCCCCTGGAGCTGGTGTTGGGACCCCCAGGGGTTGGACCCCTGGAGCTATGGTTCGGGCGCCCAGGGTTTGGGCCCCTGGAGCTGGTGTTGGGGCCCCCAGGGGTTTTGCCGCTGGAGCTATGGTTCAGGCCACCAGGGATTGGGCCCCTGGAGCTGGTGTTGCGGCCCCGAGGGTTTGTTCCCCTGGAGCTGATGCTGGGGCCCCAGGGGTTGGGCCCCTGGAGCTATGGTTCGGGCGCTCAGGGGTTAAGCCCCTGGAGCTGGTGTTCGGGCCCCCAGAGGTTGGGCAACTGGAGCTATGGTTCGGGCGCTCAGGGGTTGGGACCCTGGAGCTAGTGTTGGGACCCCCAGTGGTTCGGACCCTGGAGCTTGTGTTGGGGCCCCCAGGGGTTGGTCAACTGGAGCTATGGTTCGGGCTCCCAGGGGTTCGGTCTCTGGTGCTCGGGTTTGGGTGCTCTGGTGTTGGGCCCCTGGAGCTCGTGTTGGGGCCCACGGGGGTTGGGACCCTGGAGCTTGAGTTGGGGCCCCCAGGGGTTGATCAACTGGAGTTATGCATCGGGCTCCCAGGGGTTCGGACCCTGGAGCTGTGGTTCGAGAATCCAGGGGTTGGGCCCCTGGAGGTGGTGTTGGGGCCCCCAGGGGTTCGGCCCCTGGAGCTCTGGTTCGGGCGCTCAGGGGTTGGGCCCCTGGAGCTGGTGTTGGGGACCCAAAGGGTTGGGCCCCTGGAGCTATGGTTCTGGCCCCCAGGGGTTGGGCCCCTGGGGCTGTGGTTCGGGCGCTCAGGGGTTGAGCCCCCTGGAGCTGGTGTTAGGGCCATCAGGGGTTGGGCCCCTGGAGCTATGGTTCGGGCGTTCAGGGGTTGGGTTCATGGAGCTTGTGTTGGGGCCCCCAGGGGTTGGGCCCCTGGAGCTATTGTTCGGGCCCCCAGGGGTTGGGGACATGGAGCTTGTGTTGGGGCCCCCAGGGGTTGGGCCCCTGGAGTTATGATACGGTCCCCTAGGGGTTGGGCCTCTGTAGCTGGTGTTTGGGCTCCCAGGGGTTGAGCCCCTGGAGCTATGGTTCGGGCGCTCAGGGGTTGGGCTCCTGGAGCTGGTGTTAGGGCCATCAGGGGTTGGGCCCCTGGAGCTATGGTTCGGGCCCCCAGGGTTTGTGCTACTGGAGCTGGTGTTGGGGCCCCTAGGGGTTGGGCCCCTGGAGCTGGTGTTGGGGACCTCAGGAGTTGGGCCGCTGGAGCTATAGTTCGGGCCCCCAGGTGTTTGACCCCTGGAGCTTGTGTTGGGTCCCCCAGGGGTTGGGCCCCTGGAGCTATGGTTCCGGCCCCAGGGGTTGGGCCCCTGGAGCTGGTGTTGGGGCTCCCAGGGATTGGACCCCTGGAGCTATGGTTCGGGCGCTCAGGGGTTGGACTCCTCGAGCTGGTGTTGGGGCCCCCAGGGGATCGGACCCTGGAGCTGGTGTTGGAGCCACCAGGGGTTGGTCCCCTGGAGCTATGGTTCGGACCCCCTGGGGTTGGGCCCCTGGAGCTGCTGCTGGGGCCCCCAGGGGTTGGGCCCCAGGAGCTGGTGTTGGGGCCCCCAGGGGTTGGGCCCGTGGAGCTATGGTTCGGGCGCTCATGGGTTGGGCCCCTGGAGCTGGTGTTGGGGCCCCCAGTGGTTGGGCCCGTGGAGCTATGGTTCGGGCGCTCAGGGGTTGGGCCCCTGGAGCTGGTTTTGGGACCCCCAGGGGTTGGGCCTCCGGAGCGGGTGTTGTGGCCCCCAGGGGTTGGGCCCGTGGAGCTATGGTTCGGGCGCTCAGGTTTTGGGCCCCTGGAGATGGTGTTGGGGCCCCCAGGGGTTGGGCCCCTGGAGTTGGTGTTGGGGCCCCCAGGCGTTGGGCCCCTGGAGCTGGTGATGAGGCCTCCAGGGGTTGGGCCCCTGGAGCTGGTGTTGGGGCCCCCAGGGGTTGGGCCCCTGGAGCTATGATTCGGGCGCTCAGGGGTTCGGCCCCTGGAGCTGGTGTTGGGGCCCCAGGGGTTGGGCCCCTGGAACTGGTGTTGGGGCCCCCAGGAGTTGGGCCCCTGGAGCTATGGTTCGGGCCTCCAGGGGTTGGGCCCCTGAAGCTATGGTTCGGGCGCTCAGGGGTTGGGCCCCTAGAGCTGGCGTTGGCGCCCCCAGGATTGGGCCCCTGGAACTATTGTTCGGGCCCCCAGGGGTTGGGCCCCTGGAGCTATGGTTCGGGCGCTCAGGGGTTGGGCCCCTGGTGCTAGTGTTGGGGTCCCCAGGGATTGGGCCCCTGAAGCTATGGTTCGGGCCCCCAGGGGTTTGGACCCTGGAGCTAGGGTTCGGGCGCTCAGGGGTTCGGCCCCTGGAGCTGGTGTTGGTGCCCCCAGGGGTTCGGCCCCTGGAGCTTGTGTTGGGGCCCCCAGGGGTGGATGAACTGGAGCTATGGTTCGGGCCCCCAGCGGTTGGGCCCCTGGAGCTGGTGTTGAGGCCCCCAGGGGTTGGGCCCCTAGAGCTGGTGTTGGGGCCCCCAGAGGTTGGGCCCCTGGAGCTGGTGTTGGGGCATCGAGGGGTTGGGCCCTTGGAGCTATGGTTCGGGCGCTCAGGGGTTCGGCCCCTGGAGCTGGTGTTGGGGCCACCAGGGGTTGGGCCACTGGAGCTGGTCTTGGGGCCCACAGGGTTTGGGCCCCTGGAGCTATAGTTCGGGCCCCGAGGGGTTCGGCCCCTGGAACTGGTGTTCGAGCACCCAGGGGTTCGGCCCCTGGAGGTATGGTTCGGGCCCCCAGGGGTTGGGCCCATGGAGCTGGTGTTGGGGCCCCCAGGGGTTGTACCCCTGGAGCTAGTATTGGGTCCCCCAGGGGTTGGGCGCGTGGAGCTCTGGTTAGGGCCCCCAGTGATTGTGCCCCAGGAACTATGGTTCGGGCGCTCAGGGGTTGTGCCCCTGTAGCTGGTGTTGGGGCCCAAAGGGGTTGGGCACCTGTTGCTGGTGTTGGGGCCCCTAGGGGTTGGGCCCCTGGAGCTATGGTTCTGGTCCCCAGGGGTTGGGCCCCTGGAGCTAGTGTTGAGGCCCCCAGGGGCTGGCCCCTGGAGCTATGGTTCCGGCCGCCGGTGGTTGGGCCCCTGGAGCTAGGGTTCGGGCGCTCAGGGGTTGGTCCTCTGGAGCTGGTGTTGGGGCCCCCATTGGTTGAGCCCCTGGAGCGATGGTTTGGGCCCCAAGGGGTTGGGCCCCTGGATCTGGTGTTGGGGCCCCCAGGGGTTTACCCCTGGAGCTGGTGTTGGGCCCCTATTGGTTTAGCCAATGGAGCTATGGTTCGGGCCCCCAGGGGTTGGGCCCCTGGAGCTATTGTTCGGGCCCCCAGGGGTTGTGCCCCTGGAGCTGGTGTTGTGGGCCCAAGGGGTTGGACCCGTGGAGCTGGTTTTGGGGCCCCCAGGGGTTGGGCCCCTGAAGCTGGTGTTGGGGCCCCCAGATTTTGGGTCCCTGCAGCTATGGTTCGGGCGCTCAGGGGTTGGGCACCTGGAGCTGGTGTTGGGGACCCCAGGGGTTGGGCCCCTGGAGCTATGGTTCGGGCCCCCATGAGTTGAGCCCCTGGAGCTGGTGTTGGTGCCCCCAGGGGTTGGGCCACTGGAGCTATGGTTTGGGCGCTCAGGGGTTGGGCCGCTGAAGCTGGTGTTGGGGCCCCGAGGGGTTGGGTCCCTGGAGCTATGGTTCGTGCCCCCAGGGGTTGGGCCCCTGGATCTGGTGTTGGGGCCCCCAGGGGTTAGGCCCCTGGAGCTGGTGTTTGGGACCCCAGGGGTTGGGCCCCTGGAGCTATGGTTCGGGCCCCCAGGAGTTGAGCTCCTGGAGCTGGTGTTCGTGCTCCAAGGGGTTGGGCCCCTGGAGCTATAGTTCGGGCGCTCAGGGGTTGGGCCCCTGGAGCTGGTGTTGGGGCCCCCAGGGGATGGGCCCCTGGAGCTATGGTTCGTGCCCCCAGGGGTTGGGCCCCTGGATCTGGTGTTGGGGCCCCCAGGGTTTGGGCCCCTGGAGCTGGTGTTGAGGCCCCGAGGGGTTGGGCCCCTGGAGCTATGGTTCGGGCGCTCAGGGGTTGGGCCCCTGGAGCTTGTGTTGGGACCCCTATTGGTTGAGCCCCTGGAGCGATGGCTCGGGCCCCAAGGGGTTGGGCCCCTGGAGCTGGTGTTGGGTCTCCTAGGGGTTTGGCCCCTGGAGCTGGTGATGGGGCCACCAGGGGTTGGGCCCCTGGAGCTATGGTTCGGGCCCCCATTGGTTGGGCCCCTGGAACTATTGTTCGGGCGCTCAGGGTTGGGCCCCTGGAGCTGGTGTTGGGGTCCCCAGGGGTTGGACCCCTGGAGCTATGGTTCGGGCGCTCAGGGGTTGGGCCCCTAGAGCTGGTGCTGGGGCCCCCAGGGATTGGGCCTCTGGAGCTATGGTTCGGGCCCCCAGGGGTTGGGCCCCTGGAGCTGGTGTTGGGGCCCCCAGGGGTTGGGTCCCTGGAGCTGGTGTTGGGGCCCCCAGGTTTTGGGCCCCTGGAGCTATGGTTCGGGCCCCCAGGTTTTGGGCCCCTGGAGTTGGTGTTGGGGCCCCCAGGGGTTGGGCCCCTGGAGCTATGGTTCGGGCTCTCAGGGGTTGGGCCCCTGGAACTATTGTTCGGGCGCTCAGGGTTGGGCCCCTGGAGCTGGTGTTGGGGTCCCCAGGGGTTGGACCCCTGGAGCTATGGTTCGGGCGCTCAGGGGTTGGGCCCCTAGAGCTGGTGCTGGGGCCCCCAGGGATTGGGCCTCTGGAGCTATGGTTCGGGCCCCCAGGGGTTGGGCCCCTGGAGCTGGTGTTGGGGCCCCCAGGGGTTGGGTCCCTGGAGCTGGTGTTGGGGCCCCCAGGTTTTGGGCCCCTGGAGCTATGGTTCGGGCCCCCAGGTTTTGGGCCCCTGGAGTTGGTGTTGGGGCCCCCAGGGGTTGGGCCCCTGGAGCTATGGTTCGGGCTCTCAGGGGTTGGGCCCCTGGAGCTGGTGTTGGGGCCCCCATGGGTTGGGCCCCTGGAGCTATGGTTCGGGCCCCCAGGGTTTGGGCCCCTGGAGTTGGTGTTGGGGCCCCCAGGGTTTGGGCCCTTGGAGCTGGTGTTGAGGCCCTCAAGGATTGGGCCCCTGGAGCTATGGTTGGGGCCCCCAGGTTTTGGGCCTCTGGAGCTGGTGTTGGGGCCCCAGGGGTTGGGACCCTGGAGCTGGTGTTGGGGCCCCTAGGGGTTGGGCCCCCGGAGCTGTTGTTGGGGCCCCCAGGGGTTGGGCCCCTGGAGCTATGGTTCGGGAGCCCAGGGGTTGGGCCCCTGGAGCTGGTGTTGGGGCCCCCAGGGGTTGAGCCCCTGGAGCTCGTGTTGGGGCCCCCAGGGGTTAGGCCCCTGGAGCTATGTTTCGGGCCCCCAGGGGTTGAGCCCTTGGAGCTGGTGTTGGGGCCCCCAGGGGTTGGGCCTCTGGTGCTATGGTTCGGGATCCAAGGTGTTGGGCCCCTGGAGCTGGTGTTGGGGCCCACAGGGTTGGGCCCCTGGAGCTAGTGTTAGGGCTCCCAGGGGTTGGGTCCCTGGAACTGGTGTTGGGGCCCCCAAGGGTTGGGCCCCTGGATCTATGGTTCGGGCCCCCAGGGGTTGGGCCCCTGGAGCTCGTGTTGGGACCCCAGGGGTTCGGCCCCTGGAGGTATGTTTGGAGGCTCAGGGGTTGGGCCCCGGAGCTGGTGTTAGGGCCCCCAGGGGTTGGGTCCCTGGAGCTATGGTTCGGGCCCCTAGGGGTTGGGCCCCTGGAGCTGGTGTTGGGGCCCCCAGGGGTTGGGCACCTGGAGCTGGTGTTGAGGGTCTAAGGGGTTGGGCCCCTGGAGCTATGGTTCGGGTGCACAGGGGTTGGGCCCCTGTAGCTGGTGTTGGGGCCCCCAGGGGTTGGGCCCGTGGAGCTGGTGTTGGCGACCCCAGGGGTTAGGCCCCTGGAGCTATGTTTCGGGCCCCCAAGGTTTGGGTCCCTGGAGTTGGTGTTGGGGCCCCCAGGGGTTGGGCCCCTGCAGCTATAGTTCGGGCCCCCAGGGGTTGGGCCACGGGAGCTGGTGTTGGGGCCCCCAGGGGTTGGGCCCCTGGAGCTATGGTTCGGGCCCCCAGGGGTTGGGCCATTGGAGCTGGTGTTCGGGCTCCCAGGGGTTGGGCACCTGGAGCTGGAGTTGGGCCCCCAGGGGTTGGGCGCCTGGAACTGGTGTTGTGGCCCCCAGGAGTTGGGACCCTGGAGCTATGCTTCGGGGCCCCAGGGGTTGATCCCCTTGAGCTATGGTTCGTGTTCGTGTAGCTCCAGGGGCCTAACAACTGGGGGCCCCAACCCCAGCTCCAGGGGCCCAACCCTTGGGGGCCGGAACCATAGCTCCAGGGGCCCAACCCCTGGGGGCCCCAACACCAGCTCCAGAGGCCCAACCCCTGGATGCCCGAACCATAGCTCCAGGGTCCGAACCCCTGGGGGCCCCAACACTAGCTCCAGGGGCCTAACCCCTGGGGGCCCCAACACCAGCTCCAGGGGCCCAACCCCTGGGGGCCCGAACCATAGCTCCAGGGGCCCAACCCCTGGGGGCCCCAACACCAGCTCCAGGGGCCCAACCCATGGGGGCCCCAACACCAGGTCCAGGGGCCCAACCCCTGAGCGCCTGAACCATAGCTCCTCGGGCCCAACCCCTGGGGGCTCCGACACCATCTCCAGGGGCCCAAGCCCTGGAGGCGCGAACCAAAGCTCCAGGGGCCCAACCCCTGGCGGCCCCAACACCAGATGCAGGGGCCCAACGCCTGAGCGAAAAAACCATAGCTCCAGGGGCCCAACTCCTGGGGGCCCCAACACCAGCTCCAGAGGCCCAACCCATGGGGGCCCCAACACCAGCTCCAGGGGCCCAACCCTTGGGGGCCCGAACCATAGCTACAGGGGCCCAACCCTTGGGGGTTCCAACACCAGCTGCAGGGACCCAACCCCTGAGCACCCGAACCATAGCTCCAGGTGCCCAAGCCCTGGGGACCCCAACTCCAGCTCCAGGGGCCCAACCTCTTGGGGCCCGAACCATAGCTCTAGGGGCCCAATCCCTGGGGGCCCCAACACCAGCTCCAGGGGCCCAACCCCTGGGGGCCCCAACACCAGCTCCAGGGGCCCAACCCCTGGGGGCCACAACACCACATTCAGGGACCCAACCCCTGGGGGTCCGAACCATAGCTCCAGGGGCCCAAGCCCTGGGGGCCCCGAAACCATCTCCAGGGGCCCAAACCCTGGAGGCCCGAACCATAGCTCTAGGGGCCCAACCCCTGGGGGCCCCAACACCAGCTCCTGAAGCCCAATCCCTCTATACCCGAACCATAGCTCCAGGGGCCGAACCCTTGAGGGCTCCAACACCATCTCCAGGGGCCCAAACCCTGGAGGCCCGAACCATAGCTCCAGGGGCTCAACCCCTGGGGGCCCCAACACCAGCTCCAGGGGCCCAACCCCTGAGCGCTGGAACCATAGCTCCACGGGCCCAACCCCTGGGGGACCCAACACCAGCTCCACGGGCCCAACCACTGGGGGACTCAACACCAAATCCAGGGGCCCAACCCCTGGGGGCCCCGACACCAGCTCCAGAGGCCCAAACCCTGGAGGCCCGAACCATAGCTCCAGTGGAACAACCCTTGGGGGCCCCAACACCAGCTCCAGCGGCCCAACGCCTGAGCGCCAGAACCATAGCTCCAGGGGCCCAACCCCTGGGGGCCCCAACACCAGCTCCAGGGGCCCAACGCCTGAGCGCCGGAACCATAGCTCCAGGGGCCCAACCCCTGGGGACCCCAACACCAGATCCAGAGGCCCAACCCATGGGGGCCCCAACACCAGCTCCAGGGTCCCAACCCCTGGGGGCCCCAACACCAAATCCAGGGGCCCAACTCCTGAGCGCCGGAACCATAGCTCCAGGGGCCCAACCCCTGGGGGCCCCAACACCAGCTCCAGGGGCCCAACCCATGGGGGCCCCAACACCAGCTCCAGGGGCCCAACCCTTGGGGACCCGAACCATAGCTCCAGGGGCCCAACCCTTAGGGGCTCCAACACCATCTCCAGGGGCCCAAACCCTGGAGGCCTGAACCATAGCTCCAGGGGCCCAACCTCTGGGGGCCCCGACACCAGCTCCAGGGTCCCAACCCCTGGGGGCCCGAACATAGCTCCACGGGCCCAACCCCTGGGGGCCCCAACACCAGCTGCAGGGGCCCAACCCCTTAGGGCCCGAACCATAGCTCCAGGGGCCCAACCCTTGGGGACTCCAACACTATTTCCAGGGGCCCAAACCCTGGAGGCCCGAACCATAGCTCCAGGGGCCCAACCCCTGGGGGCCCCAATACCAGCTCTAGGGGCCCAATCCCTGGGGGCCCCAACACCAAATCCAGGGGCATAACGCCTGAGCGCCGGAACCATAGCTCCAGGGGCCCAACCCCTGGGGGCCCCAACACCAGCTCCAGGGGCCCAACCCTTGGGGGCCCGAACCATAGCTCCAGGGGCCCAATCCCTGGGGGCCCCAACACCAGCTCCAGGGGCCGAACGCCTTAGCGCCAGAACCATAGCTCCAGGGGCCCAACCCCTGGGGGCCCCAACACCAGCTACAGGGGCCCAACCCTTGGGGGCCCGAACCATAGCTCCAGGGGCCCAACCCCTGGGGGCCCCAACACCAGCTCCAGGGGCCCAACCCCTGAGCTCCGGAACCATAGCTCGAGGGGCCCAACCCCTGGGGGCCCCAACACCAGCTCCAGGGGCCCAACCCATGGGGGCCCCAACACCAGCTCCAGGGGCCCAACCCCTGAGCGCCTGAACCACAGCTCCTCGGGCCCAACCCCTTGGGGCCCCGACACAATCTCCAGGGGCCCAAACCCTGGAGGCGCGAACCATAGCTCCAGGGGCCCAACCCCTGGCGGCCGCAACACCAGATGCAGGGGCCCAACGGCTGAGCGCCAAAACCATAGCTCCAGGGGCCCAACCCCCGGGGACCCAACAAAAGCTCCAGAGGCCCAACCCATGGGGGCCCCAACACCAGCTCCAGGGGCGCAAACCCTGGAGGCCCGAACCATAGTTCCAGGGGCCCAACCCCCGGGGGCCCCGACACCATCTCCAGGGGCCCAAACCCTGGAGGCCGGAACCATAGCTCCAGGGGCCCAACCCCTCGGGGCCCCAACACCAGCTCCAGGGGCCCAACGGCTGAGGGCCAGAACCATAGCTCCAGGGGCCCAACCCCTGGGGGCCCTAACACCAGCTCCAGGGGCCCAACCCCTGGGGGCCCCAACACCAGCTCCAGGGGCCCAACCCTTCTGGGCCCGAACCATAGCCCCAGGGGCCCAACCCTTGGGGCTCCAACACCATCTCCAGGGGTCCAAAGCCTGGAGTCCCGAACCATAGCTCCAGGGGCCCAACCCCTGGGGGCCCCAACACCAGCTCCAGGGGCCCAACCCCTGGGGGCTCCAACACCATCTCCAGGGGCCCAAACCCTGGAGGCCCGAACCATAGCTCCAGGGGCCCAACCCCTGGGGGCCCCAAAACCAGCTCCAGGGGCCCAACCCCTGGGGGCCCGAACCATAGGTCCAGGGGCCCAACCCTTGGGGGCTCCAACACCACCTCCAGGGGCCCAAACCCAGGAGCCCCGAACCATAGCTCCAAGGGCCCAAACCCTGGGGGCCCCAAGACCAGCTCCAGGGGCCCAACCCCTGGGGGTCCGAACCATAGCTCCAGGGGCCCAAACCCTGGGGGCCCCAACACCAGCTCCAGGGTCCCAACCCCTGAGCGCCGGAACCATAGCTCCAGGGGCCCAACCCCTGGGGGCCCCAACACCAGCTCCAGGGTCCCAACCCCTGAGCGCCGGAACCATAGCTCCAGGGGCCCAACCCCTGGGGGCCCCAACACCAGCTCCAGAGGCCCAACCCATGGGGGAACCAACACCAGCTCCAGGGGCCCAACCCCTGGGGGCCCGAACCATAGTTCCAGGGGCCCAACCCCTGGGGGCCCCGTCACCATATCCAGGGGCCCAAACCCTGGAGGCCCGAACCATAGCTCCAGGGGCCCAACCCCTGGGGGTCCCAACACCAGCTCCAGGGGCCCAAGCCCTGGGGGCCCGAACCATAGCTTCAGGGGCCCAACCCTTGGGGGCTCCAACACCATCTCCAGGGGCCCAAACCCAGGAGACCCGAACCATAGCTCCAGGGGCCCAACCCCTGGGGTCCCCAACACCAGCTCCAGGGGCCCAACCCCTGGGGGCCCCAACACCAGCTCCAGGGGCCAAACCCTTGGGGGCCCGAACCATAGCCCCAGGGGCCCAACCCTTGGGGGCTCCAACACCATCTCCAGGGGTCCAAAGCCTGGAGTCCCGAACCATAGCTCCAGGGTCCCAACCACTGGGGGCCCCAACACCAGCTCCAGGGTCCCAACCCCAGGGGGCCCTAACCATAGCTCCAGGGGCCCAAGCCCTGGGGGCCCGAACCATAGCTCCAGGGGCCCAACCTCGGGGGGCCCGAACACCAGCTCCAGGGGCCCAACGCCTGAGCGCCGGAACCATAGATCCAGGGGCCCAACCCCTGGGGGCTCCAACACCAGCTCCAAGGGCCCAACCCTTGCGGGCCCGAACCACAGCTCCAGGGGCCCAACCCCTGGGGCCGCCAACACCAGCTCCAGGGGCCCAACCCTTGGGGGTCCAAACCATAGCTCCAGGGGCCCAAGCCGTGGGGGCTCCAACACCAGCTCCAGCGGCCCAACCCCTGGGGGCTCCAACACCAGCTCCAGGGGCCCAACCCTTGGGGGCCCGAACCATAGCTCCAGGGGCCCAACCCCTGGGGGCTCCAACACCAGCTCCATTGGCCCAACAGCTGAGCGTCGGAACCATAGCTCCAGGGGCCCAACCCTTGTGGGCCCCAACACCAGCTCCAGGGGAAAAACCCTTGGGGGCCCGAACCACAGCTCCAGGGGCCCAACCCCTTGGGGCCAAAACACCAGCTCCAGAGGCCCAACCCTTGGGGGCCCGAACCATAGCTCCTGGGGCCCAACCCTTGGGGGCCCCAACACCAGCTCCAGGGGCCCAACCCCTGGGGGCACGAACCATAGCTCCACGGGCCCAACCCCTGGGGGCCCCAACACCAGCTCCAGGTCCAAACCTTTGGGGGCCCGAATCATTGCTCCAGGGGCCCAACCCCTGGGGGCCCAAACCATAGCTCCAGGGTCCCAACCCCTGGGGGCCCCAACACCAGCTCCAGGTTCCCAACCCTTGGGGACCCGAACCATAGCTCCAGGGGCCCAACCCTTGGGGGCCCCAACACCAGCTCCAGGGGCCCAACCCCTGGGGGCCCCAACACCAGCTCCAGGGGCCCAATGCCTGAGCGCCGGAACCATAGCTCCAGGAGCCCAACCCCTGGGGGCCCCAACAGAAGCTCCAGGGGCCCAACCCTTGGAGGCCCGAACCATAGCTCCAGGGGCCCAACCCTTGGGGGCTCCAACACCAGCTCCAGGGGCCCAACGCCTGAGCGCCGGAACCATAGCTCCAGGGGCCCAACCCCTAGGGGCCCCAACACCAGCTCCTGGGGCCCAACCCCCGGGGGCCCGAACCATAACTCCAGGGGCCGATCCCTTGGGGGCCCCAACACCAGCTCCAGGGGCTCAACCCCTGAGGGCCCCAACACCAGCTCCAGGGGCCCAACGCCTGGGCGCCGGAACCATAGCTCCAGGGGCCCAACCCCTGGGGGCCCCCACACCAGCTCCAGGGGCCTAACCCCTGGGGGCCCGAACCATAGCTCCAGTGGCGCAACCCCTGGGGGCCCCAACACCAGCTCCAGGGGCCCAACCCTTGGGGGCCCAAACCATAGCTCCAGGGTCCCAACCCCTGGGGGCCCCAACACCACCTCCAGGGGCCCAACGCCTGAGCGCCGGAACCATTGCTCCAGGGGCCCAACCCTTGGGGCACCCAACACCAGCTCCAGGGGCCCAACCCTTCGTGGCCCGAAACATAGCTCCAGGGGCCCAACCCTGGGGGCCCCAACACCAGCTCCAGGGGCCCAACCCCTGGGGGCCCCAACACCAGCTCCAGAGGCCCAACGCCTGAGCGCCGGAACCATAGCTCCAGGGGCCCAACCCCTGGGGGCTCCAACACCAGCTACAGGGACCCAACCCTTGGGGGCCCGAACCATAGCTCCAGGGGCCCAACCCCTGGGGGCCCCAACACCAGCTCCAGGGGGCCAACCCCTGGGGGCCCCAACACGAGCTCCAGGGGCCCAACCCCTGGGGGCCCCAACACCAGCTCCAGGGGTTCAACGCCTGAGCGCCGGAACCATAGCTCCAGGGGCCTAACCCTTGGGGGCCCCAACAACAGCTCCAGGGGCCCAACCCTTGGGGGCCCGAACCATAGCTCCTGAGGCCCAACCCCTGGGGGCCCCAACACGAGCTCCAGGGGCCCAATCCCGGGGGGCCCAACACCAGCTCCCGGGGCCCAACCTTTGGGGGCCCGAACCATAGCTCCAGGGGCCCAACCCCTGGGGGACCCAACACCAGCTCCAGGGTCCAAACCCTTGGGGGTCCAAACCATAGCTGAAGGGGCCCAACCCCTGGGGCCCGAACCATAGCTCTAGGGGCCCAAGCCCTGGGGGCCCCAACACTAGCTCCAGGAGCCCAACCCCTGGTGTCCCCAACACCAGCTCCAGGGGCCCAACGCCTGAGCGCCGGAACCATAGCTCCAGAGGCCCAACCCCTGGGGGCCCCAACACCAGCTCCAGGGGCCCAACCCCTTGGGGCCCGAACCATAGCTCCAGGGGCCGATCCCTTGGGGGCCCCAACACCAGCTCCAGGGGCTAAACCCCTGGGGGCCCCAATACCAGCTCCAGGGGCCCAACGCCTGAGCGCCGGAACCATAGCTTCAGGTGCCCAACCCCTGGGTGCCCCAACACCAGCTCCAGGGGCCTAACCCCTGGGGACCCGAACCATAGCTCCAGGGGCCCAACCCCTGGGGGCCCCAACACCAGCTCCAGGGGCCCAAACCTTGGGGGACCGAACCATAGCTCCAGGGGCCCAACCCCTGGGGGCCCCAACACCAGCTCCAGGGGCCCAACCCCTGGGGGCCCGAACCATAGCTCCAGGGGCCCAACCCCCTGGGGGCCCGAACCATAGCTCTAGGGGCCCAACCCTTGGAGGCCCCAACACCAGCTCCAGGGGCCCAACGCCTGGGGGCCCGAACCATAGCTCCAGGGGCCCAACCCTTGGGGGCCCCAACACCAGCTCCAGGGGCCCAACCCTTGAGGGCCTGAACCATAGCTCCAGGGGCCCAACCCCTGGGGGCCCCAACACCAGCTCCAGGGGCCCAACCCTTGGGGGCCCCAACACCAGCTCCAGGGGCACAACCCCTGGGGGCCCGAACCGTGGCTCCAGGGGCCCAACCCTTGGGGGCCCCAACACCAGCTCCAGGGGCCCAACCCTTGGGGGCCCGAACCATAGCTCCAGGGGCCCAACCCCTGGGGGCCCCAACACCAGCTCCAGGGTCCAAAGCCTTGGGGGCCCGAATCATAGCTCCAGGGGCCCAACCCCTGGGGGCCCGAACCATAGCTCCAGGGGCCCAACCCCTGGGGGCCCCAACAAGAGCTCCCGGGGCCCAACCCTTGGGAGCCCGAACCATAGCTCCAGGGGCCCAACCCCTGGGGGCCCCAACACCAGCTCCAGGGGCCCAAACCCTGGGGGCCCCAACACCAGCTCCAGGGGCCCAGCGCCTGAGCGCCGGAACCATAGCTCCAGGGTCCCAACCCCTGGGGGCCCCAACACCAGCTCCAGGGGCCCAACCCCTGGTGGCCCGAACCATAGCTCCAGGGGTCCAACCCCTGGGGGCCCCAACACCAGCTTCAGGGGCCCAACCCTTGGGGTCCCGAACCATAGCTCCAGGGGCCCAACCCCTGGGGGCCCCAACACCAGCTCCAGGGGCCCAACTCCTGGGGGCCCCAACACTAGCTCCAGGGGCCCAACGCCTGAGCGCTGGAACCATAGTTTCAGGGGCCCAACCCCTGGGGGTCCCAACACCAGCTCCAGGGGCCCAACCCCTGGCGGCCCGAAGCATAGCTCCAGGGGCCCAACCCCTGGGGGACCCAGCACCAGCTCCAGGGTCCAAACCCTTGGGGGCCCAAACCATAGCTCCAGGGGCCCAACCCCTGGGGCCCGAACCATAGCTCCAGGGGCCCAACCCCTGGGGGTCCCATCACCAGCTCCAGGGGCCCAACCCTTGGGGACCGAACCATAGCTCCAGGGGCCCAACCCCTGGGGGCCCCAACACCAGCTCCAGGGGCCCAACCCCTGGGGGCCCGAATCATAGCTCCAGGGGCCCATCCCTTGGGGGCCCCAACACCAGCTCCAGGGGCTCAACCCCTGGGGGCCCCAAAACCAGCTCCAGGGGCCCAACGCCTGAGCGCCGGAACCATAGCTCCAGGGGCCCAACCCCTGGGGGCCCCAACACCAGCTCCAGGGGCCTAACCCCTGGGGGCCCGAACCATAGCTCCAGAGGCCCAACCCCTGGGGGCCCCAACACCAGCTCCAGGGGCCCAACCCTTGGAGGCCCGAACCATAGGTCCAGGGGCCCAAGCCCTGGAGGCCCCAACACCACCTCCAGGGGCCCAACGCCTGAGAGCCGGAACCATAGCTCCAGGGGCCTAACCCTTGGGGGCCCCAACACCAGCTCCAGGGGGTCAACCCTTCGTGGCCCGAACCATAGCTCCAGGGGTCAAACCCTGGGGGTCCCAACACCAGCTCCAGGGGCCCAACCCCTGGGGGCCCCAACACCAGCTCCAGGGGCCCAACGCCTGAGCTCCGGAACGATAGCTTCAGGGGCACAACCCCTGGGGGCCCCAACACCAGCTCCAGGGGCCCAACTCCTGGCTGCACGAACCATAGTTCCAGGGGCCCAACCCCTGGGGGCCCCAGCACCAGGTCCAGGGGCCCAACCCCTGGGGCCCGAACACGAGCTCCAGGGGCCCAACGCCTGAGCGCCGGAACCATAGCTCCAGGGGCCCAACCCCTGGGGGCCCCAACACCAGCTACAGGGGCCCAACCCTTGGGGGCCCGAACCATAGCTCCAGGGGCCCAACCAATGGGGGCCCCAACACCAGCTCCAGGGGCCCAACACCTGGGGCCCCAACACCAGCTCCAGGGGCCCAACCCCTGGGGGCCCCAACGCCAACTCCAGAGGCCTAACGCCTGAGCGCCTGAACCATAGCTCCAGGGGCCCAACCCCTGGGAGCCCCAACACCAGCTCCAGGGGCGCAACGCCTGAGCGCCCGAACCATAGCTCTAGGGGCCTAACCCTTGGGGGCCCCAACACCAGCTCCAGGGGCCCAACCCATAGGGGCCCGAACCATAGCTCCAGGGGCCCAACCCCTGGGGGTCCAAACACCAGCTCCAGGGGCCCAACGCCTGAGCGCCGGAAGCATAGCTCCAGGGGCCCAACCACTGGGGGCCCCAACACCAGCTCCAGGGGCCCAAACCTTGGGGGCCCCAGCACCAGCTCCAGGGGCCCAACGCATGAACGCCGGAACCATAGCTCCAGGGGCCCAACCCTTGAGGGCCCCAACACCAGCTCCAGGGGCCCAACCCTTGGGGTTCCGAACCATAGCTCCAGGGGCCCAACCCCTGGGGGCCCCAACACCAGCTCCAGGGGCTCAAACCTTGGGGGCCCCAACACCAACTCCAGGGGCCAAACCCCTGGGGGCCCCAACACCAGCTCCAGGGTCCCAACCCCTGAGCTCCGGAACCATAGCTCCAGGGGCCCAACCCCTGGGGGCCCCAACACCAGCTCCAGAGGCCCAACCCATGGGGGCCCCAACACCAGCTCCAGTGGCCCAACCCCTGGGGGTCCGAACCATAGTTCCAGGGGCCCAACGCCCGGGGGCCCCGACACCATCTCCAGGGGCCCAAACCCTGGAGGCCCGAACCATAGCTCCAGGGGCCCAACCCCTTGGGGCCCCAACACCAGCTCCAGGGTCCCAACCCCTGAGCGCCGGATCCATAGCTCCAGGGGCCCAACCCCTGGGGGCCACAACACCAGCTCCAGAGACCCAACCCATGGGGGCCCCAACACCAGCTCCAGGGGCCCTACCCCTGGGGGCCCGAACCATAGTTCCAGGGGCCCAACCCCTGGGGGCCCCGACACCATCTCCAGTGGCCCAACCCCTGGAGGCCCGAACCATAGCTCCAAGGGCCCAACCCCTGGGGACCCCAACACCAGCTCCAGGGGCCCAACCCCTGGGGGCTCCAACACCATCTCCAGGTGTCCAAACTCTGGAGGCCCGAACCATAGCTCCAAAGGCAAAACCCCTGGGAGCCCCAACACCAGCTCCAGGGGCCCAACCCTTGGGGTCTCCAAAACCATCTCCAGGGGCCCAAAACCAGGAGGCCCGAACCATAGCTCCAGGGGCCCAACCCCTGGGGGCTCCAACACCAGCTCCACGGGCCCAACCGCTGGTGGCCCGAACCATAGCTCCAGGGGCCCAACCCCTGGGGCCCCAACACCAGCTCCAGGGGCCGAACCCCTGGGGGCCCGAACTATAGCTCCAGGGGCTCAATCCCTGGGGGCCCGAACCATAGCTCCAGGGGCCCAATCCCTGGGGGCACCAACACAAGTTCTAGGGGCCCAACCCTTGGGGGCCCGAACCATAGCTCCAGGGGCCCAACCCCTGGGGGACCCAACACCAGCTCCAGGGGCCCAACGCCTGAGCGCCAGAACCATAGCTCCAGGGGCCCAACCCCTGGGGGCCCCAACACCAGTTCCAGGGACCCAACCCTTGGGGGTCCGAAACATAGCTCCAGGGGCCCAACCCCTGGGGGCCCCAACACCAGCTCCAGGGGCCCAACCCTTGGGGGCCCGAACAATAGCTCCAGGGGCCCAACCCCTGGGGGCCCCAACAGCAGCTCCAGGGTCCCAACCCCTGAGCGCCGGAACCATAGGTCCAGGGGCCCAACCCCCGGGGACCCCAACACCAGCTCCAGAGGCCCAACCCATGGGGGCCCCAACACCAGCTCCAGGGGCCCAACCCCTGGGGGCTCCAACACCATCTCCAGGGGCCCAAACCCTGGAGGCCCGAACCATAGCTCTAGGGGCCCAACCCCTGGGGGCCCCAACACCAGCTCCAGGGTCCCAACCCATGGGGGAACCAACACCAGCTCCAGGGGCCCAACCCCTGGGGGCCCGAACCATAGTTCCAGGGGCCCAACCCCTGGGGGCCCCGTCACCATATCCAGGGGCCCAAACCTTGGAGGCCCGAACCATAGCTCCAAGGGCCCAACCCCTGGGGACCCCACAACCAGCTCCAGGGGCCTAACCCCTAGGGGCTCCAACACCATCTCCAGGGGTCCAAACTCTGGAGGCCCGAACCGTAGCTCCAGGGGCCCAACCCCTGGGGGTCCCAACACCAGCTCCAGGGGCCCAACCCCTGGGGGCCCGAACCATAGCTCCAGGGGCCCAACCCTTGGGGGCTCCAACACCATCTCCAGGGGCCCAAACCCAGGAGACCCGAACCATAGCTCCAGGGGCCCAACCCCTGGGGTCCCCAACACCAGCTCCAGGGGCCCAACCCCTGGGGGCCCCAACACCAGCTCCAGGGGCCAAACCCTTGGGGGCCCGAACCATAGCCCCAGGGGCCCAACCCTTGGGGGCTCCAACACCATCTCCAGGGGTCCAAAGCCTGGAGTCCCGAACCATAGCTCCAGGGTCCCAACCACTGGGGGCCCCAACACCAGCTCCAGGGTCCCAACCCCAGGGGGTCCGAACCATAGCTCCAGGGGCCCAACCCCTGGGGACCCCAACACCAGCTCCAGGGGCCCAACCCCTGGGGGCTCCAACACCATCTCCAGGGGCCCAAACCCTGGAGGCCCGAACCATAGCTCCAGGGGCCCAACCCCTGGGGGCCCCAACACCAGCTCCAGGGGCCCAACCCCTGGGGGCCCGAACCATAGGTCCAGGGGCCCAACCCTTGAGGGCTCCAACACCATCTCCAGGGTCCCAAACCCAGGAGGCCCGAACCATAGCTCTTGGGGCCCGAACCCTGGGGGCCTCAACACCAGCTCCAGGGGCCCAACCCCTGGGGGTCCGAACCATAGCTCCAGGGGCCCAAACCCTGGGGGCCCCAACACCAGCTCCAGGGTCCCAACCCCTGAGCACCGGAACCATAGCTCCAGGGGCCCAACCCCTGGGGGCCCCAACACCAGCTCCAGGGTCCCAACCCCTGAGCGCCCGAACCATAGCTCCAGGGGCCCAACCCCTAGGGGCCCCAACACCAGCTCCAGGGGCCCAACCCCTGGGGGCCCCAACACCAGCTCCAGGGGCCCAACGCCTGAGCGCCGGAACTAAAGCTCCAGGAGCCCAACCCCTAGGGGCCCCAACACAAGCTCCAGGGGCCCAACCCCTGGGGGCGCGAACCATAGCTCCAGGGGCCCAACCCCTGGGGGCCCGAACACCAGCTCCAGGGTCCCAACCCCTGGGGGCCCCAACACCAGCTCCAGGGGCCCAACCCCTGGGGGCCCGAACCAAAGCTCCAGGGGCCCAACCCCTGGGGGCCCCAACACCAGCTCCAGGGGCCCAACGCCTGAGCGCCGGAACCATAACTCCAGGGGCCCAACCCCTGGGGGCCCCAACACTAGCTCCAGGGGCCCAACGCCTGAGCGCCGGAACCATAGCTCCAGGGGCCCAACCCCTGGGGGCCCCAACACGAGCTCCAGGGGCCCAACGCCTGAGCACCGGAACCATAGCTCCTGGAACCCAACCCCTGGGGGCCCCAACACCAGCTCCAGGGGCCCAACCCTAGGGGGTCCCAAAGCTAGCTCCAGGGGCCCAACGCCTGAGCGCCGGAACCATAGCTCCAGGGGCCCAACCCTTGGGGGCTCCAACACCAGCTTCAGGGGCCCAACCCTTGGGGGACCCAACACCAGCTCCAGGGGCCCAACCCCTGGGGGCCCGAACCATAGCTGCAGGGGCTCAAACCCTGGGGGCCCCAACACCAGCTCCAGGGGCCCAAACCTTGAGGGCCCCAACACCAGCTCCAGGGGCCCAACGCCTGAGCGCCGGAACCATAGCTCCTGGGGCCTAACCCCTGGGGGCCCCAACACCAGCTTCAGGGGCCTAACCCTTGGGGGCCCCAACACCAGCTCCAGGGGCCCAACCCTTGGGGGCCCGAACCATAGCTCCAGGGGCCCAACCCCTGGGGGCCCGAACTATAGCTCCAGGGGCCCAACCCTTGGGGGCCCCAATACCAGCTCCAGGGTCCCAACTCTTGGGGGCTCGAACCATAGCTCCAGGGGCCCAACCTCTGGGGGCCGAACCATAACTCCAGGGGCCCAACCCCTGGGGGCCCCAACACCAGCTCCAGGGGCCCAACCCCTGGGGGCCCGAACCATAGTTCCAGGGGCCCAACCCCTGGGGGCCCCGTCACCATATCCAGGGGCCCAAACCTTGGAGGCCCGAACCATAGCTCCAAGGGCCCAACCCCTGGGGACCCCACAACCAGCTCCAGGGGCCTAACCCCTAGGGGCTCCAACACCATCTCCAGGGGTCCAAACTCTGGAGGCCCGAACCGTAGCTCCAGGGGCCCAACCCCTGGGGGTCCCAACACCAGCTCCAGGGGCCCAACCCCTGGGGGCCCGAACCATAGCTCCAGGGGCCCAACCCTTGGGGGCTCCAACACCATCTCCAGGGGCCCAAACCCAGGAGACCCGAACCATAGCTCCAGGGGCCCAACCCCTGGGGTCCCCAACACCAGCTCCAGGGGCCCAACCCCTGGGGGCCCCAACACCAGCTCCAGGGGCCAAACCCTTGGGGGCCCGAACCATAGCCCCAGGGGCCCAACCCTTGGGGGCTCCAACACCATCTCCAGGGGTCCAAAGCCTGGAGTCCCGAACCATAGCTCCAGGGTCCCAACCACTGGGGGCCCCAACACCAGCTCCAGGGTCCCAACCCCAGGGGGCCCGAACCATAGCTCCAGGGGCCCAACCCCTGGGGACCCCAACACCAGCTCCAGGGGCCCAACCCCTGGGGGCTCCAACACCATCTCCAGGGGCCCAAACCCTGGAGGCCCGAACCATAGCTCCAGGGGCCCAACCCCTGGGGGCCCCAACACCAGCTCCAGGGGCCCAACCCCTGGGGGCCCGAACCATAGGTCCAGGGGCCCAACCCTTGAGGGCTCCAACACCATCTCCAGGGTCCCAAACCCAGGAGGCCCGAACCATAGCTCTTGGGGCCCGAACCCTGGGGGCCTCAACACCAGCTCCAGGGGCCCAACCCCTGGGGGTCCGAACCATAGCTCCAGGGGCCCAAACCCTGGGGGCCCCAACACCAGCTCCAGGGTCCCAACCCCTGAGCACCGGAACCATAGCTCCAGGGGCCCAACCCCTGGGGGCCCCAACACCAGCTCCAGGGTCCCAACCCCTGAGCGCCGGAACCATAGCTCCAGGGGCCCAACCCCTGGGGGCCCCAACACCAGCTCCAGGGGCCCAACCCCTGGGGGCCCCAACACCAGCTCCAGGGGCCCAACGCCTGAGCGCCGGAACTAAAGCTCCAGGAGCCCAACCCCTAGGGGCCCCAACACAAGCTCCAGGGGCCCAACCCCTGGGGGCGCGAACCATAGCTCCAGGGGCCCAACCCCTGGGGGCCCGAACACCAGCTCCAGGGTCCCAACCCCTGGGGGCCCCAACACCAGCTCCAGGGGCCCAACCCCTGGGGGCCCGAACCAAAGCTCCAGGGGCCCAACCCCTGGGGGCCCCAACACCAGCTCCAGGGGCCCAACGCCTGAGCGCCGGAACCATAGCTCCAGGGGCCCAACCCCTGGGGGCCCCAACACTAGCTCCAGGGGCCCAACGCCTGAGCGCCGGAACCATAGCTCCAGGGGCCCAACCCCTGGGGGCCCCAACACGAGCTCCAGGGGCCCAACGCCTGAGCGCCGGAACCATAGCTCCTGGAACCCAACCCCTGGGGGCCCCAACACCAGCTCCAGGGGCCCAACCCTAGGGGGTCCCAAAGCTAGCTCCAGGGGCCCAACGCCTGAGCGCCGGAACCATAGCTCCAGGGGCCCAACCCTTGGGGGCTCCAACACCAGCTCCAGGGGCCCAACCCTTGGGGGACCCAACACCAGCTCCAGGGGCCCAACCCTTGGGGGCCCGAACCATAGCTGCAGGGGCTCAAACCCTGGGGGCCCCAACACCAGCTCCAGGGGCCCAAACCTTGAGGGCCCCAACACCAGCTCCAGGGGCCCAACGCCTGAGCGCCGGAACCATAGCTCCTGGGGCCTAACCCCTGGGGGCCCCAACACCAGCTTCAGGGGCCTAACCCTTGGGGGCCCCAACACCAGCTCCAGGGGCCCAACCCTTGGGGGCCCGAACCATAGCTCCAGGGGCCCAACCCCTGGGGGCCCGAACTATAGCTCCAGGGGCCCAACCCTTGGGGGCCCCAATACCAGCTCCAGGGTCCCAACTCTTGGGGGCTCGAACCATAGCTCCAGGGGCCCAACCTCTGGGGGCCGAACCATAACTCCAGGGGCCCAACCCCTGGGGGCCCCAACACCAGCTCCAGGGGCCCAACCCTTGGGGGCCGAACCATAGGTCCAGGGGCCCAACCCCTGGGGGCCCGAAACATAGCTCCAGGGACCCAACCCCTGGGGGTCCCAACACCAGCTCCAGGGGCCCAACCCCTGGGGGCCCGAACAATAGTTCCAGGGGCCCAACCCCTGGGGGCCCGAACTTTAGCTCCAGGAGCCCAACCCTTGGGGGCCCCAACACCAGCTCCAGCGGCCCAACGCCTGAGTGCCGGAACCATAGCTCCAGGGACCCAACCCCTGGGGGCCCCAACACCAGCTCCGGGGGCCCAACCCCTGGGGGCCCGAACCATAGCTCCAGGGGTCCAACCCTTGGGGCCCCAACACCAGCTCCAGGGGCCCAACGCCTGAGCGTCGGAACCATAGTTCCAGGGGCCCAACCCCTGGGGGCCCCAACACCAGCTCCAGTGGCCCAACCCTTGGGGGCCCGAACCATAGTTCCAGGGGCCCAACCCCTAGGGGCCCCAACGCCAAGTCCAGGGGCCCAACGCCTGAGCGCTGGAACCATATCTCCAGGGGCCCAACCCCTGGGGTCCCGAACACCAGCTCCACGGGCCCAACCCTTGGGGGCCCGAACCATAGCTCCAGGGGCCCAACCTCTGGGGGCCCCAACACAAGCTCCAGGGGCCCAACCCTTGGGGGCCCGAACCATAGCTCCAGGGGCCCAACCCCTGGGGGCCCGAACCATAGCTCCAGGGGCCCAACCCTTGGGGGCCTCAACACCAGCTCCAGGGGCCCAACCCTTGGGGGCCCGAACCATAGCTCCAGGGGCCCAACCCCTGGGGGCCCCAAGACCAGCTCCAGGGGCCCAACCCCTGGGGGCCCCAACACCAGCTCCAGGGGCCCAACGCTTGAGCGCCGGAACCATAGCTCCAGGGGCCAATCCCCTGGGGGCCCCAACACCAGCTCCAGGGGCCAAACCCCTGGGGGTCCGAACCATAGCTCCAGGGGCCCAACCCCTGGGGGCTCCAACACGAGCTCCAGGGGCCCAACGCCTGAACGCCGGAACCATAGCTCCAGGGGCCCAACCCCTGGGGACCCCAACACCAGCTCCAGGGGCCCAACCCTTGAGGGCCCGAACCACAGCTCCAGGGGCCCAACCCCTGGGGGCCCCAACACCAGCTCCTGGGGCCCAACCCTTGGGGGCTCCAACACCAGCTGCAGGGGCCCAACCCCTGGGGGCCCGAACCATAGCTCCAGGGGCCCAACCCCTGGGGGCCCGAACTATATCTCCAGGGGACCAACAATTGGGGCCACAACACCAGCTCCAAGGGCCCAACACCTGAGCGCCGGAACCATACCTCCAGGCGCCCAACCCCTGGGGGCCCCAACACCAGCTCCAGGGGCCCAACCCTTGGGGGCCGAACCATAGCTCCAGGGGCCCAACCCCTGGGGGCCCGAACCATAGCTCCAGGGGCCCAACCCCTGGGGGCCCCAACACCATCTCCAGGGGCTAAACCCCTGGGGGCCCGAACCATAGCTCCAGGGGCCGAATCCTTGGGGGCTCCAACACCAGCTCCAGGGGCCCAACGCCTGAGCGCCGGAACCATAGCTCCAGGGGCCCAACCCCTGGGGGCCCCAACACCAGCTCCAGGGGCCCAAACCCTGGGGGCCCGAACCATAGCTCCAGGGGCCCAACCCTTGGGGGTCCCAACACCTGCTCCAGGGGCCCAACGCCTGAGCGCCGGAACCATAGCTCCAGGGGCCCAACCCCTGGGGGCCCCAACACCAACTCCAGGGGCCCAACCCTTGGGGGAACGAACCATAGCTCCAGGAGCCCAACCCCTGGGGGCCCCAACACCAGCTCCAGGGTCCAAACCCTTGGGTACCCGAATCATAGCTCCAGGGGCCCAACCCCTGGGGGCCCGAACCATAGTTCCAGGGGCCCATCCCGTGGGGGCCCGAACCATAGCTCCACGGGCCCAACACCTGGGGGCCTCATCACCAGCTCCAGAGGCCCAACCCCTGGGGGCCCGAACCATAGGTCCATGGCCCCAACCCCTGGGGGCCCGAACCATAGCTCCAGGGGCCCAACCCTTGGGGGCCCCAACACCAGCTCCAGGGGCCCAACGCCTGGAGGCCCGAACCATAGCTCCAGGGGCCCAACCCCTGGGGGCCCCAACACCAGCTCCAGGGGCCCAACCCTTGAGGGCCCGAACCATAGGTCCAGGGGCCCAACCCCTGGGGGCCCCAACACCAGCTCCAGGGGCCCAACCCTTGGGGGCCCCAACACCAGCTGCAGGGGCCCAACCCCTGGGGGCCCGAACCATAGCTCCAGGGGCCCAACCCCTGGGGGCCCGAACCATAGCTACAGGGGCCCAACCCTTGGGGGCCACAACACCAGTTCCAAGGGCCCAACGCCTGAGCGCCGGAACCATAGCTCCAGGGGCCCAACCCCTGGGGGCCCCAACACCAGCTCCAGGGGCCCAACCCCTGGGGGCCGAACCATAGCTCCAGGGGCCCAACCCCTGGGGGCCCGAACCATATCTCCAGGGGCCCAACCCCTTGGGGCCCCAACACCATCTCCAGGGGTTAAACCCCTGGGGGCCCGAACCATAGCTCCAGGCGCCCAACCTTTGGGGGCCCCAACACCAGCTCCAGGGGCCCAACGCCTGTGCGCCGGAACCATAGCTCCAGGGGCCCAACCCCTGGGTGCCCCAACACCAGCTCCAGGGGCCCAACCCTTGGGGGCCCGAACCATAGCTCCAGGAGCCCAATCCCTGGGGGCCCCAACACCAGCTCAAGGGTCCAAACCCTTGGGGGCCCGAATCATAGCTCCAGGGGCCCAACCCCTGGGGGCCCGAACCATAGCTCCAGGGGCCCAACCCCTGGGGGCCCCAACACCAGCTCCAGGGGCCCAACCCTTGGGGGCCCGAACCATAGCTCCAGGGGCCGAACCCCTGGGGGCCCCAACACCAGCTCCAGGGCCGAAACCCTGTGGGCCCCAACACTAGCTCTAGGGGCCCAACGCCTGAGCGCCGGAACCATAGCTCCAGGGGCCAGACCCCTGGGAGCCCCACCACCAGCTCCAGAGGCCCAACCCTTGGGGGCCCGAACCATAGCTCCAGGGGCCCAAGCCTTGGGGGCCCCAACACCAGCTCCAGGGGCCCATCCCCTGGGGGCCGAACACCAGCTCCAGGGGCCCAACGCCTGAGCGCCGGAACCATAGCTCCAGGAGCCCAACCCCTGGGGGCCCCAACACAAGCTCCAGGGGCCCAACCCCTGGGGGCCCGAACCATAGCTCCAGGGGCCCAACCCCTGGGGGCCCGAACACCAGCTCCAGGGTCCCAACCCCTGGGGGCCCCAACAACAGCTCCAGGGGCCCAACCCTTCGGGGCCCGAACCATAGCTCCAGGGGCCCAACCCCTGGGGGCCCCAACACCAGCTCCAGGGTCCAAACCCTTGGGGGGCCAAACCATAGCTCCAGGGGCCCAACCCCTGGGGGCTCCAAAACGAGCTCCAGGGGCACAACCCTTGGTGGCCCGAACCATAGCTCCAGGGGCCCAACCCCTGGGGGCCCGAACCATAGCTCCAGGGGCCCAACCCCTGGGGGCCCGAACTATAGCTCCAGGGGCCCAACCCTTGGGGGCCCCAACACCAGCTCCAGGGGCCCAACGCCTGGGGACCCGAACCATAGCTCCAGGGGCCCAACCCCTGGGGGCCCCAACACCAGCTCCAGGGGCCCAACCCTTGTGGGCCCGATCCATAGCTCCAGGGGCCCAACCCCTGGGGGCCCCAACACCAGCTCCAGGGGCCCAACCCTTGGGGGCCCCAACACCAGCTCCAGGGGCCCAACCCCTGGGGGCCCGAACCATAGCTCCAGGGGCCCAACCCCTGGGGGCCCGACCCATAGCTCCAGGGGCCCAACCCTTGGGGGCCCCAACACCAGCTCCAGGGGCCCAACGCCTGAGCGCAGGAACCATAGCTCCAGGGGCCCAACCCCTGGGGGCCCAAACACCAGCTCCAGGGTCCAAACCCTTGGGGGCCCGAATCATAGCTCCAGGGGTCCAACCCCTGGGGGCCCGAACCATAGCTCCAGGGGCCCAACCCCTGGGGGCCCCAACACCAGCTCCAGGGGCCCAACCCTTGGGGGCCCTAACCATAGCTCCTGGGGCCCAACCCCTGGGGGCCCCAACACCAGCTCCAGGGGCCCAAACCCTGGGGGCCCCAAAACTAGCTCCAGGGGCCCAACGCCTGAGCGCTGGAACCATAGCTCCAGGGGCCCAACCCCTGGGGGTCCCAACACCAGCTCCAGGGGCCCAACGCCTAGGGGCCCGAACCATAGCTCCAGGGGCCCAACCCTTGGGGGCCCCAACACCAGCTCCAGGGGCCCAACCACTGGGGGCCCCAACACCAGATCCAGGGGCCCAACGCCTGAGCGCCGGAACCATAGCTCCAGGAGACCAACCCCCGGGGGGCCCCAACAGAAGCTCCAGGGGCAAAACCCCTGGGGGCCTGAACCATAGTTCCAGGGGCCCAACCCATGGGGGCCCCAACACCAGCTCCAGGGGCCCAACCCCTGGGGTCCCCAACACCAGCTCCAGGGGCCCAACCCTTGGGCGCCCGAACCATAGCTCCAGGGGCCCAACCCCTGGGGGCCCCAACACCAGCTCCAGGGTCCAAACCCTTGGGGGCCCAAATCATAGCTCCAGGGGCCCAACAACTGGGGCCCGAACCATAGCTCCAAGGGCCCAACCCCTGGGGGCCCCAACACCAGCTCCAGGGGCCCATCCCTTGGGGGCCCGAACCATAGCTCCAGGGGCCCAACCCCTGGGGGCCCCAACACTAGCTCCAGGGGCCCAAACCCTGGGGGCCCCAACACCAGCTCCAGGGGCCCAACGCCTGAGCGCCGGAACCATAGCTCCATTGGCCCAACCCCTGGGGGCCCCAACACCAGCTCCAGGGGCCCAACGCCTGAGCGCCGGAACCATAGCTCCAGAGGCCCAACTTCAGGGGGCCCCAACACCAGCTCCAGGGACCTAACCCCTGGGGGCTCGAACCATAGCTCCAGGGGCCGAACCCCTGGGGGCCCCAACACCAGCTCCAGGGGCCCAAACCTTGGGGGCCCGAACCATAGCTCCAGGGGCACAACCCCTGGGGGCCCAAACACCACCTCTAGGGGCCCAACTCCTGAGCGCCGGAACCATAGCTCCAGGGGCCCAACCCTTGGGGGCCCGAACACCAGCTCCAGGGGCCCAACACTTCGTGGCCCGAACCATAGCTCCAGGGGCCCAACCCCTGGGGGCCCCAACAGCATCTCCAAGGGCACAACCCCTGGGGGCCCCAACACCAGCTCTAGGGGCCCTACGCCTGAGCTCCGGCACCATAGCTTCAGGGGCCCAAACCCTGGGGGCCCCAACACGAGCTCCAGAGGCCCAACCCCTGGGGGTCCGAACCATAGTTCCAGGGGCCCAACCCCTGGGGGCCCCAACACCAGCTCCAGGGGCCCAACCCCTGGGGGCCCCAACACCAGCTCCAGGGGCCCAACCCTTGGGGGCCCGAACCATAGCTCCTGGGGCCCAACCCCTGGGGGCCTCAACACCAGCTCCAGAGGCCCAACTCCGGGGGGCCCCAACACCAGCTCCAGAGGCCGAACGCCTGAGCGCCGGAGCCATAGCTCCAGAGGCCCAACCACTGGGGGCCCCAACACCAGCTCCAGGAGCCCAACGCCTGAGCGCTGGAACCATAGATCCAGGGGCCTAACCCTTGGGGGCCCCAACAGCAGCTCCAGGGGCCCAACTCTTGGGGGCCCGAACCATAGCTCCAGGGGCCCAACCCCTGGGGGTCCCAATTCCAGCTCCAGGGGCCAACGCCTGAGCGCAGGAACCATAGCTCCAGGGGCCCAACCCCTGGGGGCCCCAACACCAGCTCCAGGGGACCAAACCTTGAGGGCCCCAGCACCAGCTCCAGGGGCCCAACGCCTGAGCGCCGGAACCATAGCTCCAGGGGCCCAACCCTTGGGGGCCCCAACACCAGCTCCAGGGGCCCAACCCTTGGGGGTCCGAACCATAGCTCCAGGGGGCCAACCCCTGGGGGCCCCAACACCAGCTCCAGGGGCCCAAACCTTGGGGGCCCCAGCACCAGCTCCAGGGGCCCAACGCCTGAGCGCCGGAACCATAGCTCCAGGGGCCCAACCCTTGGGGGCCCCAACACCAGCTCCAGGGGCCCAACCTTTGGGGTCCCGAACCATAGCTCCAGGGGCCCAACCCCTGGGGGCCCCAACACCAGCTCCAGGGGCCCAACCCTTGGGGGCCCGAACCATAGCTCCAGGGGCCCAACCCCTGGGGGCCCGAACCATAGCTCCAGGGGCCCAAAGCCTGGGGGCCCCAACACCAGCTCCAGGGGCCCAACTCCGGGGGGCCCCAACACCAGCTCCAGAGGCCGAACGCCTGAGCACCGGAGCCATAGCTCCAGGGGCCCAACCACTGGGGGCCCCAACACCAGCTCCAGGAGCCCAAAGCCTGAGCGCTGGAACCATAGATCCAGGGGCCTAACCCTTGGGGGCCCCAACAGCAGCTCCAGGGGCCCAACTCTTGGGGGCCCGAACCATAGCTCCAGGTGCCCAACCCCTGGGGGTCCCAATTCCAGCTCCAGGGGCGAACGCCTGAGCGCAGGAACCATAGCTCCAGGGGCCCAACCCCTGCGGGCCCCAACACCAGCTCCAGGGGACCAAACCTTGAGGGCCCCAGCACCAGCTCCAGGGGCCCAACGCCTGAGCGCCTGAACCATAGCTCCAGGGGCCCAACCCTTGGGGGCCCCAACACCAGCTCCAGGGGCCCAACCCTTGGGGGTCCGAACCATAGCTCCAGGGGGCCAACCCCTGGGGGCCCCAACACCAGCTCCAGGGGCCCAAACCTTGGGGGCCCCAGCACCAGCTCCAGGGGCCCAAAGCCTGAGCGCCGGAACCATAGCTCCAGGGGCCCAACCCTTGGGGGCCCCAACAAAAGCTCCAGGGGCCCAACCTTTGGGGTCTCGAACCATAGCTCCAGGGACCCAACCCCTGGGGGCCCCAACACCAGCTCCAGGGGCCCAACCCTTGGGGGCCCGAACCATAGCTCCAGGGGCCCAACCCCTGGGGGCCCGAACCATAGCTCCAGGGGCCCAAAGCCTGGGGGCCCCAACACCAGCTCCAGGGGGTCCAACCCTTGGGGGCCCGAACCATAGCTCCAAGGGCCCAACCCCTGGGGGCCCCAACACCAGCTCCAGGGGCCCAACGCCTGAGCTCCGGAACCATAGCTCCAGGGGCCCAACCCCTGGGGGCCCCAACACCAGTTCCAGGGGCCCAACGCCTGAGCGCCGGAACCATAGCTCCAGGGGCCCAACCCCTGGGGGCCTCAACACCAGCTCCAGGGGCCCAACCCCTGGGGGCCCGAACCATAGCTCCAGGGGCCCAATCCCTGGGGGCCCCAACACCAGCTCCAGGGGCCCAAAGCCTGAGCGCCGGAACCATAGCTCCAGCGGCCCAACCCCTGGGGGCCCCAACACCAGCTCCAGGGGCCCAACCCTTGGGGGCCCGAACCATACCTCCAAGGGCCCAACCCTTGGGGGCCCGAACCATAGCTCCAGGGGCCCAACCCCTGGAGGCCCGAAC
>NW_026114632.1:210791-305454 GCF_025201925.1 Gopherus flavomarginatus | reverse complement strand
AACCATAGCTCCAGGGGCCTAGCCCCTGGAGGTCAAAACACCAGCTCCAAGGCGACCAACCCCTGAGTGCCAGAACCATAGCCCAGGGGTCTAACCAATGGGGGCCCCCAAACACCCAAGCTCCAATGGCCGAAACCACTGAGCGCCTGAATCATAGCTCCAGGGGCCTCACCCCTGAGGGCTCCAAAGCATCAGCTCCAGGGGCCCAACCGTCGGGGAACTCGACCCCAGCTCCAAGGGCGCAACCCACTGAGTGCCGAACCATAGCTCCAGGGGCCTAACCCCGGGAGACCCCAACCACACTCTAGAGGCCCAAACCTGGGGGCCCAACACAGCTCCAGGAGCCCAAACACTGGGGGCCCCAACACCAGCTCCAGGGGCCAAACCCCTGAGCGCCCGAACCATTATCTTCAAGGCCCTACACCTCTGTGGGCGCCAACACACCAGCGTCCAGGGGTCCAACCCCTGTGGGGCCCCAACACCAGCTTCAGTGGCCCAAACCCATGGGGTCCCAAACACCCAGGCTCCAGGGGCCCAACCCTTGAGCGCCCTAAAAATAGCTTCAAGGGCCTAACCCCTGGGCCTCCCCAACCCCAGCTCCAATGGTCCAACCCCTGATGCGCTCCGAACCATTACCTCCAGGGGCCTAACCCCCGGGGATCTCAACCCCAGCTACATGGGCCCAACAAAAAAAAAAACCCCCCCCCTGGGGGCCCCAACACCAGCTCAGGGGCAAAACCCCGAGCGCCCCGAACCATAGCTACAGGGTGCCTAACCCCTGGGCGGCCCCAATCCCAGCTCCAAGGGCCAACCCCTGACCAAACCGCCCCCCCCCGCTAACCATAGCTCCAGGGGCAACATTTGGGCCTCAACACCAGCTCCAGGGGAACACCTATGGGGGCACCACACCAGCTCCAGGGGCACAAAAACCAAGGGGGCACCAACATAAGCTCCAGGGGCCAACCCCTGATAGGGCCAGAATCCATAGCTGCAGGGGCCTAAACCCCTGGGGCCCAAACCCCAGCTCCAAGGGCCCAACAACGGAGCGAACGAAACCATAGCTTCAGAGGCCTAACCCTGGGGCCCCAACACTACTCCAGGGGCCATGCCTGGCGGGCCGCAACAACAGCTCCAGGGGACCCAACTCCTGAGAGCCCGAACCAATAGACTCAGGGGCTAACCCTGGGGCCCCGACACCAGCTCCAGGGGCCAACCCCTGGGAAAGTCGGCCCCGAAACCATTAGCTCCAGAGGGCCTAAACCCCTGGGGGCCCCAACACCAGCTCACGGGCCCCCCAACCCTGAACGCGCCGAACCATAGCTCCAGGGGCCTAACCCTGGGGCCGACAAACACCAGCTTCCAGGGGCCCAACTCTGGGGGCTTCCCAACACCAGCTCAGTGGGCAACAACCCAAGGGGGCCCCAACATAAGCTCCAGGGGCCCAACCCCTGAGTGTCAGAACCATAGCTCCAGGGCCCTAACCCTGGGGCCAAACCCCAGCTCAAGGGCCCAATCACTGAAGCGGATACGAACCATAGCTTCAGGGCCTAACCCTGGGGCCCAAAACACCAGATCCAGTGGCCGAACCCTCTGGGGTTGGCCGCAACAACAGCTCCAGGGGCCCAACTCCGAGAGCCCTAACCAAGCTCCAGGGCCTAACCCCTGGGTCCAGACACCAGCTCCAGGGGCCCAACCCACCTGAGCGCTCCGAACATAGCTATAGAGGCCTAACCCATTGGGTGCCCCTAACAACCAGCTCCAGGGGCCGAACCCTGGGGGCCCCAACCCCCAGCTCCAGGGGCCCAGCCCCTGGGGCCCTCGAACCCAGCTTCAAGGGCCAACCCCTGAGAGCCAGAGCCAGGATCCTAGGGCTAACCCCGGGCGGCTCCAACCCCAGCTTCCAAGGGCCAAGCTGCTTAGCGCTCCGAAACCATAGCTCTCCAGGGGGGCCTAACAAACTGGGGTCCCCAACCACCAGCTTCCAGGCGCCGAACTCTTGGGGCCCCAACCCACCAGCCTCCAGGGGACCAACCGGAATCGCCCCGAACCATAAGCTCCAGGGGCCCAAACCCTGCGCGCCTGAACAAGTTCAAGGCGATTTACACCCCTGGGATCCCCAACACCAGCTCCAGTAGCCCAACCCCTTGGGCCGTCCCTACACCAGCTCCAAGATCCCATCCCTGGGGGCCCTAACACAGCCCAGGGGCCAAACCCCAGGGACACACAACACCAGCTCAAGGGGCCCAAAACACTGATCGCCCGAACCAAAGCTCCAGGGCCTAAACCCCTGGCGGCCCCAAGAATAGCTCCAATGCCCAACCCCTGAGCGCTTACCCGAAATACCTCCAGGGGCCTGACCCTGGGGGCCACAACACAAAGCTCCAGGGGCCCAACCCTGTGCGCCAGAACCAATAGCTACCAGGGGCTATAACCCCCGGGGTACCCAACCCCAGCTCCAGGGTCCCAACCACTGGGGGGCACTCGGAACCTCAGATACAGTGGGGCCCAAACCCTGAGCGCCCGAAACCTAGCTCCAGGGGCCTAACCCACATGGAGGCACCAACACCCAGCTCCAAGAGCCCCAAAAACCCCTGAGCGCCCGAAACCATAGCTCCAGGGGCCTAACTTGGGTGCCCCAACACCAGCTCCAGGGGTTCGAAACCCTGGGCCGCCCCACCCCCGCTCCAGGGGCCCAACCCCTGGTGGCCGAACACAGCTCCAGAGGGCACTAAACCCATGAGGCACCGAACCATAGTCCGGGGCCTAAAACCCCTGGAGCCGAAACCCCAGCTCCAGAGGCCCAACCCCTGGGGCCTCGACGCCCTAAACCACCCGCTCCAGGGGCCCAACCACTGAGCACCCGAACCATAGCTTCCAGGGGCCTAACCACCCGGGGGACCCAACCCCAGCTCCAAGGGCCCAACCCGCTGAGCGCCGAACCCATAGCTCTAGGGGCCTCACCCCTGGGTTCCCCCACACCAGCACTCCAGAGGCCAAACACCTGGGGGCCCCAACACCAGCTCCAGGGCCCCAACCCCTGAGCGCCAGAACCATGGCTGCAGGGGCCCAAGCCCTGAGCGACCGAACCATAGCTGAAGGGCGCCTATAACCCCTAGGGGCTTCCAACACCAGGCTCCAGGGGCTAGACCCTGAGTCCGAATCATAGCTCCAGGGTCCTAACTATGGCACGGCCCCAAACCCCAGCTCCAAGGGTTCAACCTTGAGCGGCCCGAACCATTAGATCCAGGGGTAACCCACGGGGGCCAAAACCCAGCTCCAGGGGCACCAACCTCCTGGGGCCCTTCTGACCCCCAGCTCTAGGCCCAAACACGAGGTGCCCAAAAACCATAGCTGCCAGGGGCCTAACCCCCGGGGCCCAACCCCAGCTCTTAAGGGCTCAAACCTTTAGTGCCCGAACCAAAAGCTTCAGGGCCCTAGCCTCTAGGGGCCACAACACCACTCCAGGGGCCCAAGCCCTGGGGGCCCAACACCAGCTATAGGGGCCCAATTCCTGTGCGCCGAACCATAGCTCCCAAGGGCCCAACCCCCTTGTGCGCCCAACCATAGCTCAGGGGATACCCGTGGGGGCAAACAACACAAGCTCAGCGGCCTAAACCCCCGGGGGCCCAAACACAGCTCCAGGGCCTAACCCCTGGGGCCCCAACACCAGATCAAGGTTCCGAACCCCTGGGGGCCCCACACAAGATCCAGGGGCCCAACCCCTAGCGCCCGAACCATGGCTCAGGGGCCCAAGCCATGAGCGCCCGAACCAAGATGAAGGGGCCTAACCCCTACGGGCTCCAGCACCAGCTCCAGGGGCTCAACCCTGTACCTGAGTCCCCAAATCATAGCTCCAGGGTCCTAACCCCGGCTGGCCCCAACCCCACCTCCAAGGGTCCAACCCCTGAGCGTCGAACCATAGCTCCAGGGGGTAAACCTACGGGGGCCCCAACCCCACGCTCCAGGGGCCCAACCTCTGGGGGCCCTCGACCTCAGCTCTAGGTGCCAAACCCTGAGTGCCCGAACCATAAACTCCAGGGCCTAAACCCCTGGGGCCCAACCGCAGCTCCAAGGGCCAACCCCTAAGCACCCGACACATAGCTGCAGGAGCTTAACCCCTAGGGCCCCAAACCCAGCTACAGGGGCCCAACCCCTAGGGGCAAAGAACACAGCTCCACGGGGCCCAACCCTTGAGCGTCCAAACTATAGCTCCAGGGGCCTAACCCCGGGGGCCCCAACCCCAGCTCCAGGGGCCCAACCCCTGGGGCCCTCGACCCCAGCTCCAGGGGCTCAACCCCTGAGCGCCCGAACCATAGCCCAGGGGCCTAACCCCCGGGGGCCCCAACCCCAGCTCCAAGGCTCAAACCCTGAGTGCCAAACCCAAAGCTCCAGGGGCCTAGCCTCTGGGGGCCCCCAACACCAGCTATAGGTGCCCAATCCCGGAGCGCCCGAAACCATACCTCCAAGGGCCAAACCCCTGTGCGCCCAAACATAGATTAGGGGTCGAACCCGTGGGGGCAACAACACCAGCTCCAGGGGCCAACCCCCGGGGGACCCAAACCCCAGCGCCAAGGGCACCAACCCCTGAAGCGCGCGCGAAACCATAGCTCCAGGGGCCTAACCCCTGGGGTACCAACACCAGCTCCAGGGGCCGAAACCCCTGGGGGCCCCAACACCCAGCACAGAGGCCCAACCCCTGAGCGCCTCAAACCATAGCACGAGGGGCCCAACCCCTGAGCGCCCGAAGCATAGTTCAGGGGCATAACCCCCTGGGGGCCCCATATCATATCCAGGGGCCCAAACCCTGGGGGCCCCAACACCAGCTCACGTACCCAACCGCTGAGCGCCCGAAACGATAGCTCCAGGGGCCTAACCCCCGGGGGCCCGAACCCCAGCTCCAGGGGCCCAACGCCTGGGGCCCTCGACCCCAGTTCCAGAGGCCCGACCCTGAACGCCAGGAACCATAGCTCCAGGGGCCTAACTTCCGGGGGCTCCAACCCAGCTCCAGGGCCCAACCCCAGAGAGCCAGGAAAACCATAGCTCTAGGGGCCCAAACCCCTTAGCGACAGAAACAATAGCTCCAGGGGCCTAACCCCTGGTGGCCAAAAAACACCAGCTCCAGGGTCCCAACCCCTGAGCGCCCAAACAATACTCCAGGGCCAACCCCTGGGAGCCCCAAGACCAGCTCCAGGGCCCAACCCCTCAGTGCCCGAACCATAGCTACTGGGGCGTAACCCCTGGGCCCCCCCACCCAGCTCCAAGGGCCCAACCCCTGAGCGCCCGACACATAGCTCCAGGGGCCCAACCCCTGCAGCCGCCCGAACCATAGCCCCAGGGGCCCAACCCCTGGGCCCCAACACCAGCTCCAGGGGCCCAACCCCTGGGGGCCCCAACACCCAGCTCCAGGGGCCCAACCCCCTGAGCGCCTGAACCATAGCTCCAGGGGCCTAAACCCGGGGGCCCCCACCCCAGCTACAAGGGCCCAACCCCTGAGCGCTTTTCCGAACCATAGATCCATGGGCCTTACCCCTGGGGGCCCCTACCCCAGCTCCAGGGGCCAAACCCCTGGGGCCCCAACACCAGCTCCAGGGGCCCAACCCTGAGCGCCCGTACCACAGCTCGAGGGGCCTAACCCCTGGGACCCCAAAACAATAGCTCCAGGGCCCAACCCCTGGGGGCCCAAACACAAGCTCCAGGGGCCCAACCCCTGAGCGCCCGAACATAGCTTCAGGGACCTAACCCCTGTGGCCCAAAACACCAGCTCCAGGGGTCCCAACCCTTGAGCGCCCAAACAATACCTCCAGGGGCCTAACCCCTCGGGAGCCCCAAGACCAGCTCCAGGGGCCCAACCCCTCAGTGCCTGAACCATAGCTACTGGGGCGTAACCCTGGGCCCCCCCACCCCAGCTTCCAAGGGCCCAACCCCTGAGCGCCCGAAACCATAGCTCAGGGCCTAAACCCTGGGGGCCCCCATCCCAGCTGAAAGGGCCCAACCCTGAGCGCCGAAACCATAGCTCCAGGGGCCTAACCCCTGAGGGTCCAAACACCAGCTCCAGGGGGCCCCAACTCCTGAGCGTCACGAAACAATACCTCCAGGGGGCCTAACCCCTGGGGACCACAGGACCAGCTCCAGGGGCCCAACCCCTGAGCGCCCGAATCATAGCTCCAGGTCCTAACCCCTGGGGGCCCAAACCCCAGCTCCAAGGGCCCAACCCCTGAGCGCCCGAACCATAGCTTTCAGGGGCCTAACCCCTGGGGGGCCTCAACCCGAGCTCCAGGCGCCCAAACCCTGGGGGCCCAACACCAGCTCCAGGGGCGCAACCCCTGAGCGCGCCGAACAAAAGCTCCAGGGGCCTAACCCCCGGGTGCCCCAACCCCAGCTCCAGGGGCCCAACCCCTGGGGGCCCCAACAGCAGCTCCAGGAGCCCAACCCCTGGGGCCCCCAACAACCAGCCAGGGGTCCAACCCCTGAGCGCCGCCGAACCATAGCTCCAGGGCCTAACCCCTGGGGCCCAACAGCAGCTCCAGGGACCCACCCCTGGGGGCCCAAAACACTAGCTCCAGGGGTCCAACCCCCTGAACGCCCGAACCATAGCTCCAGGGTTCCAACCCCTGAGCGCCCGAACCATAGCTCAGGGGCCTAACCCCTGGCCACCAACACCAGCTCGAGGGGCCCAACCGCTGGGGCCCCCCAACACCAGCTCCAGGGGGCCAACCCCTGAGCACCCGAACCATAGCTCCAGTGGCCTAACCCCTGGGGCCCCAACACCAACTCCAGGGGACCAACTCCTGAGCGCCCGAACAATACCTCCAGGGGCTAACCCTGGGGGCCCCAACACCAGCTCCAGGGGCCCAACCCCTGAGCGCCAGAACCATAGCTCCAGGGGCCTAACCCCTGGGGGCCACCACCCCAGCTGCAAGGGGCCAAACCCCTGAGCGCCCGAACCATAGCTCCAGGGGCTTATCCTCTGGGGGCCCAAAACACCAGCTCCAGGAGCCCAACCCCTGGGGGCCCCAACACCAGCTCCAGGGGCCCAACCCCAGAGCACCCGAACCATAGCTCCAGGGGCCCAACCCCTGAGCGCCCGAACCATAGCTCCAGGGGCCTCACCCTGGGGGCCGAACCCCAGCTCCAGGTTCCCAACTCCTGGGGCCCCCAAGACTAGCTCCAATGGCCCAACCCCTGAGTCCCCAACCCCAAGCTCCAAGGGTCCAACCCCTGAGTGCCCGAACCATAGCTCCAGGGGCCCAACCCCTGGGGGCCCCAACACCAGCTCCAGGGGCCCAACCCCTGAGCGCCCTGTCCCTGCCTGCAGGTATGTGGGATCTTGGGGAGCAATTACCACACAGGTGGGGTGCAAAATAAACTTTATTAAGAAAATGCAAAAACAGGGAAAATTTATAGTGAGGGGTAATGGGGTTTTGTTAAGGTAGGCAATTGGGGAGGGAGTTCTTTTAGTATAGTATAGGGGGTTTCAATAGTGGGGTACAATACAGTGGGGTACAATACAGTTGGTAACCAACTAACACTGAAGTATAAATGTAACAGGTAGCTAACAATTTTCTAGGTAAAGGGTGTGTTCACAGCAGCATATAACCAACTAACAGTTATGGGTAAATGTGTTAAATAACCAACAACTCTAGGTAAAAAATGTGTCACAGTGGTGTAAATATAAAATGTGAGGTGTGTGAGAGAGAAAAAGGGTAACCAATGGGGTTTTATGCTAGACTTCAGTAATACAATTGAGATTTGGCAGCAGTAGGAAGCGGGGTGAAACACGTGGGGGAAGGGATTAAAAGAGAGAGAGAGAGAGAGAGAAAGGCAAGTGGTAGAGGAATGAGGTTAGGGGATGGGGGAAGAGGAGCACGTGGTGGAGCAGAGAACCAAAGATAGTGGCGCTACAGAGGGAGATTTAAACTCATGGAGACACAGAGAGCAGACAGGCTGCAAGTTTAAACAGCAGAGAGACTGCAATGAGTGACTGGGGAGCTCGGGGGGGGGATTGGGGCAGTGGGAAGACAAATTCAAATAGTAAAAACCTTATCTATCCCCTAACTTAAACCAAACTTATATAAAATGACAAGCAGCTACAGAATACAACCAGGCAATGATTTTCTAAACTTTATCTTAACGAACAATTAGGCAACACAACAAATATCACAGAAACTTACAAGCTCTACAATCTTAACAACTATGACTTATTAAATTAAAAAAAAAAACAAGACCTATGGTGCACCTTATGCTATGGGGAGGTTACAGAGGGCAGAGTGGTATGTATCCAGGACCCAGCTCCAAGGAAGCCAAGGGATGGTGGCTACAGCGGTGGATACAGCTGAAAGCAGAGAGCCCCAAGGCAAAGCCCACAGGAGCAGAGCTTAGCAGTGGCAAAGAGCCCTGTAGTTTAAGAGAGGTTTTAAGACACAGACCAAGGTTTAGCTTGAGTCTGTGTGCTGGGGAAACAGAGCCAGCAGCTAAATAATAACATAAAGTATAGAAAGTTTTACAGAGGGATTCTTACCAGTCCCCAAGCAGCAGCAAAGGCAGAAGCAGCAGCAACATCAGAAGAGGCAAGGAGGTTTCGGTACAGTCTCAATAATCAGGAGATCTCTCAGGTAGCAATTCGTTCTTCGTGGGGGGGGTTTCAAAAATGGGGGTACGCTCAAAAATAAAACGAGAGTGGAGAAAGGACCCCCCCAGAACCCCTGGCTGATCAGACCAGGCAGCAATGCAGGAACCTTTCTGAGGTGTGTTTCAAAAATGTCTGGTTTTAAAGGCAAACTTGGGCAGTTTCCCACCAGTAATCCTGATAGGCTCCCTCTGTCACAGGGAGGGGCACAGGGGAAAAACTGAAGGTAAGCCCAGAGACATGCCTGGACATAGTCCTGTGCAATAGGTGACTCAAGAGCACATGAGACTATGACTCATGCCCAGGATCTTAAAACCACAATAGGCCTTGCAGCTCTGGACATTGCCTACCCTACACCAAGCCCAGGTTCAACGAGGTGATAACAGGACTAACCCTTTGAAAAAGGGCAGTGGTCCCACTTAGCATGCAGCACAAGTGGCCATCCCTTTGAGAAGGGCAATGGCTCTTGTTAAACAACTTAAGGGGCCCTCCCTTTGAGAAGGGCAGTGGCCCTGGTAAACAACTTAACAGCCAGGGAAGGGCGGCCACAGGAGAACAGAAAACAAAATGGAGTCTGGGGAAACAAAATGGAATAGGGGAATAGCTGTAACGGACATGCCCCCCTGGCCGACCTGAACGGGCTGTGAGGGGGATGTCCCATGCAAAGACCAAAAAAAGAAAAAAAAAGGTTTTACAAGTCATCGTCTTCGTAGTATGGAGGTGGTGGTTTGCTGCTGTCCAAGGGGATGGAGGAATACCTCACCTGCAAAGGCAGGGCTGACACAACCTTATTGAATTAGCTGCTTGACCACTGCTATCCCCAACAGAAAGGCCACAAGAACAATAGCCACAGTAATAAGCCACTGCTTGATGGACTGAGCCCAGGTCCCCAACCCCCAGCTGGACCACTGAGCTTGCCACCAATCCCACTGCTTACGCTCTTCACGAATCTGGACGGCGAGGGAGGATAGTTGGTCAGCCACGGCTGAGACATTGTTCCACCCAGGCTGAAGGCGCAGGCAACATTGTCCTTTAAAGCGAGGATCGAGGTCCTCCAAGGCGACACAAAGTCCTTCTGTAGGATGGTCTGGATCAGAAGACGGTTCTGCTCGGCGTAGTTGGCTAGGATAGTGAGGGCGTCGCTGGTTCGACGAAGTCCTTCTGCTGTGATGTTGGTGAGGGCCTCCAGACCAAGCGACAGTCCACGGATTTGCTGTAAAGTTAAACTGTATGAGAGGGGGTTAAACTGTATGTACCCTCCTATGACCATCTCGGTGGCTGACTTGAGTCGCTCCCATGCGGTGGCTGTTCGTCGTTTGCGTGGTGAGGAGAAGAAGGGGCGACGGTGGTGAAAGAGCCCTCCTCCCTTTATGACGAGTTGCCCGATGGCACATACCCCCTTTGGGAATGCGGGTAGAGCAGTCCGGGCAATGTTGTTCCCACAGAGCCACACTTGTCCTGGGGAAGAGGGTAAAAACTGGTCATGGATGGAGCTTCGCTGGGGGGATTTCTGGCCAGGTGGTATATCGACCTCCATCCATAGTAGGTGGGCAGCTCTGACCTGTCTCAGTTCTACATGGGTCTGAGCTGTGGATAAGTATTGGGTGGGGTTAAACACTGTACTTGTTGAAAGATGATTAATAAACCTGGTGAACTCAGTGCGGTATCTTGAGCTTCCTTTCTTGGGGTTTGAGTTAGGCCGAGGTCCTATGAACCATTGGGTGCAATTGGGATACTGCCCCAACGGAGTGGGATTGGAGAAGCCAAAGAACACGATGCAGGGGGCTGCTGGGAGTGGTCCTGTCACCGCAACAGGGGCGAATGAGTTGGGTCTTCGGTCTTCGCTGGTGGTGTTGCACGTGAACAGAGGCCGATGAACCCAGTTTGTGTTGTTGCAGGCTGAAGCTGGATGCTGTGGAGTCAGGTTCGTGAGGGGGAGGAACTCCCAGAGGAAGGGGGACCCTCCCTCTGAGGCCTTTGGTCTTGTACAGGCAACGCAATCGTGTGATGGGGGGACATCTGACAGGTTCCCGATGAGGACCTCCTGTAGGGCGTAGGCTCTCAACCAGGCAACCAGAGGGTTTTCTCGAGGCGGGGTGGCAATCATGGCGACTGATTCCTACGGAGACATAAAAGAAAGGTGGCCCCTCTTAGGGCCTGTTATGACCGAACACTAAGCCAGTTGTGGTGGACCAGGTCAGGCTTGCCCCGTCCATCTATTTGAATATGATAGGTGTTAGGGAACCGGCCAGGTGTGATGATGGTGGCTGCTAGTGGAGTGCAGGTTCCCTGGGCATTGGGAATAGAGACCCACACTGGCTGAGAAATACTATAGGCAGGTTTCCAAGGTTCCCGTGGTTTAGGAGCAATTTCTGGCCATCGGCTGTATGCTGTATTAAGGGAAATGAGGGCTTGAGGCAGGACCCGGTCCCACCCCTTGTAATCAGGGGTGCCAAGTATGGCCCGAATCTGGGTCTTCAGCATTCCGATCCGTCTCTCCACGACTCCGTTGCTTTGGGGGTGATATGGCAGGTGGGTGTGAAGACGCACCCCCCACTGGGACACCGTCTGGTCTATAGCTTTACTGGTGAACGGTGGCCCTCCATCGGTCTGGATCTCTTCGGGTGCCCCCCAGGCAGCAATTACCTGGAGAAGGGCTACAGAAACAGCTGGTGCAGTAGATCGCCTGACGGGAGAACACATTAACTGACGAGACCCTAGGTCAACTATTACAAGCCCCTTTGGATACTCTTTGGCCCCCGGGAGGGGGCCAATGAGGTCCATCTGCCAGGTTTTACCTGGGCTAAAGTGCTCAGGGCTATAAGCACCATGAGCATAGACAGGCTTGTTAGTGACTCGTGCCTGTTGGCAGCTCAGACACCCTTGAACAGCTTGGGTGCACTGCTGCCTAGACATGCTCGATGTTCGTCTCCCTCGGTCAGTCAACAGCTGATGTAGGGCACGGGCAGGCAGGTGCCCCCACTCTTTATGAAGCCAGGTGATGAAGGGATCACTGCAAGAGATAATGTTAACCTGGGATATGTTACACTTATATTCTCGGAGTTGTAGATCCAGGCTGGAATGAAGAGGGTTACTGTCAGACCTGTGTGAAGGACAATGAGTAACAAACCATGGCAGCTTGGACTGTGCTGCCAGTTGAGTAATCTGTGCCCATATTTCTTCATGAGCGGTGGGCCGTCCTTCTCCCATCAGGATGGACACGCAGTAGCTTGAGTCCACTCCCAGGACCACGCGTGTTTTCGGGTGGGCTGCCACAATGTGAGAGGCTGCCAGTAGGACGCCTTCTGCTTCGGCCTTCTGAGCTGAGCTGGAAAAATCTAAGGGTTTAACTTTGAGGGTGTTACAGGTAGCACACAGCATTCCTGCTCGGGGAGAAGGCGATGTGCCCCCATCAGATACAATCCAAGGGGCATAGGCACTCAGTTGGGCAATAGCCCCCGGCTCAGTGGGAGCTGCAGTGGAGGAGGACTTGAGGGCCCAATGTCCAAATACCTCCTGGGCCTGGTAAACGAGTCGCTCCCAGGTAGCAGGGGCTCCCTGGAACTGGGGGGCCGGGGTGAAGGTGAGGTATGGGAGAAGCTCCACATGAGGCCCCTTTAGGGTGCCTGTGGCAGATTTACCCCATGGGAGAGCACACTGGACAGCAAGCATGGCAATGCCCACAGGCCCATAACGATATTCGGGTCCTGACAACTTCCGGGCCTGATTGTGGACAGGGAGATCCTCTTGGGACACAGTTACGGCCACATGGTCTGAGGACACAGTGAGGGTAATCTCAATAGGGTTGGTGGGATTCCATCGAGTCAAGGTGGGCCCAGAGCCCAACCAGGCAGCCAGGGAAGACACCGCCTGCTCGGCCTCTGGTGTCCAAGGGGTTTTCATGTTCCAGGCATATTGCTGCAAAACAGATAGTTGTGGCAACAAAGCAGCAGGGAGAAACTGTCTGTGATGTTAATTACACCTCACACATACTGCACTTCACGTCTGGGGGGAGCTACCCCCAAGGGGAAAGAATTCGTGAGTGGGTGGTCAGTTAACCCTGGGGCCCCAACACCAGCTCCAGGGGCCCACCCCTGAGCGCCCGAACCATAGTTCCAGGGGCCTAACCCCTGAGGGCCCCACCCCAGCTCAAAGGGCCTAACCCCTGAGCGCCCGAAACATAGCTCCAGGGGCCTAACCCCTGGGGGGATCAACCCCAGCTCCAGGGTCCCAACCCCTGGGGGCCCCAACACCAGCTCCAGGGACCCAACCCCTGAGCGCCCGAACCATAGCTCCAGAGCCCTAACCCCTGGGGCCCAAAAACCAGCTCCAGGGGCCCAACCCCTGGGGGCCCCAACACCAGCTCCAGGAGCCCAACCCCTAAGCGCCTGAATCATAGCTCCAGGGGCCCAACCCCTGAGCGCCCGAACCATAGCTCCAGGGGCCTTACCCCTGGGGCCCCAACACCAGCTCCAGGGGCCCAAACCCTGGGGGCCATAACACCAAATCCAGGGGCTCAAACCCTAGGGACCCGAACCATAGCTCCAGGGGCCCAACCCCTGAGCGCCCGAATCATAGCTCCAGGGGCCTAACCCCTGGGGCCCCAACACCAGCTCCAGGGGCCCAACCCCTGGGGGCCCCAACACCAGCTCCAGGGGCCCAACCCCTGAGCGCCAGAACCATAGCTCCAGTGGCCTAACCCCTGGGGCCCCAACACTAACTCCAGGGGACCAACCCCTGAGCACCCGAACAATACCTCCAGGGGACTAACCCATGGGGGCCCCAACACCAGCTCCAGGGGCCCAACCCCTGAGCGCCAGAACCATAGCTCCAGGGGCCTAACCCCTGGGGGCCCCAACCCCAGCTCAAGGGGCCCAACCCCTGGGGACCCCAACACCAGCTCCACGGGCCCAACCCCTGAGCGTCCGAATCATAGCTCCAGGGGCCCAACACCTGAGCGCCCGAACCATAGCTCCAGGAGCCTAACCCTGGGACCCCAACACCAGCTCCAGGGGCCCAACCCCTGGGGGCCCCAACACCAGCTCCTGGGGCCCAAACCTTGAGCGCCCAAACCATAGCTCCAGGGGCCTAACCCCCGGGGGCCCCAACCCCAGCTCCCGGGGCCCATCCCCTGGGGGCTCCAACACCAGCTCCAGGAGCCCAACCCCTGGGGGCCACAACAAAAGCTCTTGAGGCCCAACCCCAGAGCTCCCGAACCATAGCTCCAGGGGTTCAACCCCTGAGCGCCTGAACCATAGCTCCAGGGGTCTCACCCCTGGAGGCCCCAACACCAACTCCAGGGGCCCAACCCCTGGGGACCCCAACACCAGCTCCAGTGGCCCAACCCCTGGGGGCCTCAACACCAGCTCCAGGGGCCCAAACCCTGAGCGCCCAAACCATAGCTCCAAGGGCTTAACCCCTGGGCTCCCCAACCCCAGCTCCACGGGCCCAACCCCTGCGGACCCCAACACTAGCTCCAGGAGCACAACCCCTGGGGGCCACAACAAAAGCTCTTGAGGCCCAACCCCAGAGCTCCCGAACCATAGCTCCAGGGGTTCAACCCCTGAGCGCCTGAACCATAGCTCCAGGGGTCTCACCCCTGGAGGCCCCAACACCAGCTGCAGGGGCCCAACCCCTGGGGACCCCAACACCAGCTCCAGTGGCCCAACCCCTGGGGGCCTCAACACCAGCTCCAGGGGCCCAAACCCTGAGCGCCCAAACCATAGCTCCAAGGGCTTAACCCCTGGGCTCCCCAACCCCAGCTCCACGGGCCCAACCCCTGCGGGCCCCAACACCAGCTCCAGGTGCCCAACCCCTGAGCGCCCGAACCATAGTTCCAGGGGCCTAATCCCTGGGGCACCAACACCAGCTCCAGGGGCCTAACCCCTGGGGGCCCCAACAACAACTCCAGGGGCCCAACCCCTGGGGGCCCCAACACCCGATCCAGGGGCCCAACCCCTGAGCGCCAGAACCATAGCTCCAGGGTCCTAAACCCCGGGGGCCCCAAACCCAGCTCCAGGGGCCCAACCCCTTGGGGCCCCAACACCAGCTCCAGGGGCCCAACCCCTGAGCGCCCGAACCATAGCTCCAGGGGCCTAACCCCTGGGGCCCCAACACCAGCTCCAGGGGCCCAAACCCTGGGGGCCCCAACACCAGCTCCAGGGGCCTAACCCCTGGGGACCCAACACCAGCTCCAGGGGCTCAACCCCTGGGGGTCCCAACACCAGCTCCAGGAGCCCAAGTCCTGGGGGCCCCAACACCAGCTCCAGGAGCCCGACCCCTGGGGGCCCCAACACCAGCTCCAGGGGACTAACCTCAGAGCGCCCGAACCATAGCTCCAGGGGCCTCACCCCTGGGGGCCAAAACACCAGCTCCAGGGGCCCAACCCCTGGGGGCCCCAACACCAGTTCCAGTGGCCCAACCCCTGGGGGCCCCAACACCAGGTCCAGGGGCCCAACCCCTGAGCGCCCGAACCATACCTCCAGGGGCCTAACCCCTGGGGGCCCCAACACCAGCTCCAGGGGACCAACTCCTGAGCGCTCGAACAATACCTCCAGGGGCCTAACCCTGGGGGACGCAACACCAGCTCCAGAGGCCCAACCCCTGTGCGCCCGAACCATAGCTACAGGGGCCTAACCCCTGGGGGCCCCCAACCCAGCTCCAGGGGCCCAACCCCTGAGCGCTAGAAACATAGCTCCAGGGGCCTAACCGCCTGGGGCCCCAACCCCAGCTACAGGGGCCCAAACCATGGGGGCCCCAACACCAGTTACAGAGGCCCAATCCCTGAGCGCCCGAACCATATCTCCAGGGGCCTAACAACCGGGGGCCCCAACCCCAGCTCCAGGAGCTCAACCACTTGGGGCAACAACACCAGCTCCAGGGGCCCAACCCCTGAGCGCCCGAACCATAGCTCCAGGGGACTAACCCTTGGGACCCCAACACCAGCTCCAGGGGCCCAACCCCTGGGGGCCCCAACACCAACTCCAGGGGCCCAACCCCTGAGCGCCCGAATCATAGCTCCAGGGGCCTAACCCCTGGGGGCCCCAACCCCAGCAACAAGGGTCCAGCCCCTGAGTGCCCGAACCATAGCTCCAGGGGCCAAACCCCTGGGGGCCCAAACCCCAGCTCCAGGGGCCCAACCACTGGGGGCCCCAACACCAGCTCCAGGGGCCCAACCCCTGAGCCCCGAACCATAGCTCCAGGGGCCTAACCCCTGGGGGCCCAAACACCAGCTCCAGGGGCCCAACCCCTGAGCGCCCGAAAAATACCTCCAGGGGCCTAACCCCTGGGGGCCACAACACCAGCTGTAGGGGCTCAACCCATGAGCGCCCGAACCATAGCTACAGGGGCCTAACCCCTGGGGGCCCCAAAACCAGCTCCAGGGGCCCAACCCCTGGGGGACCCAACACCAGCTGCAGGGTCCCAACCACTGAGCGTATGAACCAAAGCCCCAGGGGCCTAACTCCTGGGGCCCCAACACCAGCTCCAGGGGCCCAACCCCTGGGGGCCCCAACACCAGCTCCAGGGGCCAAACCCCTGAGCACCCAAACCATAGCTCCAGGGGCCAAACCCCTGGGGGCCCCCACCCCAGCTCCAAGGGCCCAAACCCTGAGTGCCCGAACCATAGCTCAAGGAGCCTAACCCCTGGGGGCCACCACCCCAGCTCCAAGGGTCCAACCCCTGAGCGCCGGAAACATAGCTCCAGGGGCCTAACCCCTGGGTGCCCCAACACCAGTTCCGGGGGCCCAACCCCTGGGGACCCAAACACCAACTCCAGGGGCCCAACCCCTGAGCACCCGAACCATAGCTCCAGTGCCCTAAGCCCTGGGGCCCCAACACCAGCTCCAGGGGCCCAAACCCTGGGGGCCAAAACGCCAGCTCCACGGGCTCAACCCCTGAGCGCCCGAACCATAGTTCCAGTGGCCTAACCCCTGGGGGCCCCAACACCAGCTCAGGAGCCCAACCCCTGGGGGTTCCAACACCAGCTCCAGGAGCTCAACCCCTGGGGGCCCCAACACCAGCTCCAGGGGTCCAACCCCTGGGGGCCCCAACTCCAGCTCCAGGAGCCCAACCCCTGGGGGCCCCAACACCAGCTCCAGGGGCCCAACGCCTGAGCGCCCGAGCCATAGCTCCAGAGGCCCAACCCCTGAGCGCTCGAACCATAGCTCTAGTGGCCTCACCCCTGGGTGCTCCAACACCAGCTCCATGGGCTCAAGCCCCGGGGGGGACCAACACCAGCTCCAGGGGCGCAACCCCTGGGGGCCCTAACACCAGCTCCAGGGGCCCAACCCCTGAGCGCCAGTACCATAGCTCCAGGGGTCTAACCCCCGGGGGCTCCAACCCCAGCTTCAAGGGCCCAACCCCTGAGCGCCCGAACCTTAGCTCCAGGGGCTTAACCGCTGGGGGCCCCAAACACCAGCTCCAGGGGCCCAACCCCTGGGCACCCAAACACCAGCTCCAAGGGCCCAACCCCTGAGCGCCCGAACTATAGCTCCAGGGGCCCAACACATGAGCGCCCGAACCACAGATTCAGGGGCCTAACCCCTGGGGCCCCAACAGCAGCTCCAGGGGCCAAACCCCTGGGGGCCCCAACACCAGCTTCAGGGGCCCAACCCATGAGCGCCTGAACGATAGCTCCAGGGGCCTAACCTCTGGGGACCAAAACACCAGCTCCAAGGTCCCAACCCCTGAGCGCCCGAAACATAGCTCTAGGTGCCTAACCCCTGGGGGACCCAACCCCAGCTCCAGGGGCCTAACGCCTGGGGGCCCTAACACCAGCTCCGGGGTCCAACCCCTGAGTGCCCGAACCATAGCTCCAGGGGCCTAACTCCCGGGGGCCCCAACCCCAGCTCCAGGGGCCCAACCCCTGGGGCCCCAACACCAGCTCCAGGGGCCCAACTCCTGAGCGCCTGAACCATAGCTCCAGGGGCCTAACTCCCGGGGGCCCCCAACCCCAGCTCCAGGGGCCCAACCCCTGTGGGTCCCAACACCAGCTCCAGGGGCCCAACCCCTGAGCGCCCGAACAATACCTTTACGGGCCTAACCCCTGGGGGCAACAACATCAGCTCCAGGGACCAAACCCCTGAGCGCCCGAACCATAGCTCCAGGGGCCTCACCCCTGGGAGACCCAACACCAGCTCCACGGGCCCAACCCCTGGGGGCCCCAACACCAGCTCCAGTGGCCCAACTCCTGGGGGCCAAAACACCAGCTCCAGGGGCCCAAACCCTGAGCAACCTAACCATAGCTCCAAGGGCCTAACCCCTGGACTCCCCAACCCCAGCTGCAAGGGTCCAACCCCTGAGCGCTCGATCTATAGCTCCAGGGGCCTAACCTCCGGAAGCCCCAACCCCAGCTACAGGAGCCCAACCCCTGGGGGCCCCAACACCAGCTCCAGGGGCCCAACCCCTGAGCGCCCAAACCATAGGTCCAGGGGCCTAACCCCTAGGGTCCCAACACCAGCTCCAGGGGCGCAGCCCCTGGTTGCCCCAACACCAGCTGCAGGGGCCCAACCCCTGAGCGCCCGAACCATAGCTCCAGTGGCCTAACTTCTGGGGGCCCCCACCCCAGCTCCAAGGGCCCACCCCCGGAGAGCCCGAACCATAGATCCAGTTGCCTAACCCCTGGGAGCCCCAACCCCAGCTCCAGGGGCTCAAACCCTGGGGGCGCCAACACCAGCTCCAGGGGACCAACCCCTGAACGCCCTAACCATACCTCCATGGGCCTTACCCCTGGGACCCCAACACCAGCTCCAGGGGCCCAACCCCTGGGGGCCCCAACACCAGCACCAGGGGCCCAACCCCTGAGCGTCCGAACCATAGCTCCAGGGGCCAGCCCCTGGGGGCCCCAACACCAGCTCCAGGGGCCAAACCCCTGAGTGCCCGAACAACACATAGTGGGGCGTAACCCCTGGGGCCCCAACACCAGCACCAGGGGCCCAACCCCTGAGCGCCCGAACCATAGCTCCAGGGGCCAAACCCCTGGGGGCCCCCACCCCAGCTCCAAGGGTTCAACCCCTGAGCGCCCGAACCATAGATCCAGAGGGCTAACTCCTGGGGGCCCCCACCACAGCTCCAAGGGCCCAACAACTGAGCGCCCGAACCATAAAGCCAGGGGCCTAACCCCTGGGGGCCCCAACCAAAGCTCCAGGGGAATAACCCCTGGGGGCCCCAACATCAGCTCCAGGGGACCACCCCTGAGCGCCCAAACCATAGTTTCAGGGTTCTAAACCCCAGGGGCTCCAACCCCAGCTCCAGGGGCCCAACCCCTGGGGCCCTCGATTCCAGCTCCAGGGGACCAACCTCTGAGAGCCCAAACCATAGCTCCAGGGGCCTAACCCCCGGGGGCCCCAACCACAGCTCCAGGGGCCCAACCCCTGAGTGCCCGAACCATAGCTCCAGGGGCCTCACCCCCGGGGGCCCCAACCACAGCTCCAGGGGCCCAAACCCTGGGGGCCCCAACACCAGATCCAGGGGCCCAAGCCCTGAGCGTCCAAACCATAGCTCCATGGGCGTTTCCCCCGGGGGCCCCAACCCCAGCTCCAGGGGCAAAACCCCTGGGGGCCACAACACCACCTCCAGGAGCCCAAACCCTGGGGGCCCCAACACCAGCTCCACTGGCCCAACCCCAGAGCGCCCGAACCATAGCTCCAGGGGCCCAACCCCTGAGCGCCCGAACCATAGCTCCAGGGGCCTCACCCCTGGGGGCCCGAACACTAGCTACAGGGGCCCAACCTCTGGGGGACCAAACACCAGCCCCAGTGGCCTAACCCCTGGGGGACCCAACACCAGCTCCAGGGGCCCAATCACTGAACGCCCGAACCATAGATGAAAAGGCCTAACCCCTAGGCTCCCCAACCCCAGCTCCAAGGGTCCAACCCCTGAGCGCCCGAACCATAGCTCCAGGGGCCTAACCCCCGGGGGCCCCAACCCCAGCTCCAGGGGTCCAACCCCTGGGGGCCCCAACACCAGCTCAAGGGGCAAAACCCCTGACCGTCCGAACCATAGCTCCAGGGGCCTAACCCCTGGCGCCCCAACACCAGCTCCAGGGGCCCAACCCCTGGGGGCCCGAAAACCAGCACCAGAGGCCCAACCTCTGAGCGCCCTAACCATAGCTCCAAGGGCCTAAACCCTGGGTTCCCCAACACCAGCTCCAGGGGCCCAACCCCTGAGCGTCCGAACCATAGCTCCAGGGGCCTAACCCCTGGCGCCCCAACACCAGCTCCAGGGGCCCAACCCCTGAGGGCCACAACACCAGCTCCAGGGGCCAAACCCTTGAGCGTCCGAACCATAGCTCCAGGGGCCTAACCCCTGGCACCCCAACCCCAGCTCCAAGGGAGCAACCCCTGCGGGCCCTAACACCAGCACCAGGGGCCCAATCCCTGAGCAAACGAACCATAGCTGCAGGGGCCTAACCCCTGAGGCCCGAACCATAGCTCCAGGGGTCTAACCCCCGGGGGCACCAACACCAGCTACAGGGGCCGAACCCCTGCGGGCCGCAACACCAGCTCCAGAGTTCGAACCGCTGAGCGCCCGAACCACAGCTTCAGGGGTATAACCCCTGCGGGCCCCAACACCAGCTCCAGGGCCCAAACCCCTTAGCGCCCGAACCATAGCTCCAGGGGCCTAACCCCTGGGGGCCCACACCCCATCTCCAGGGGCCCAACCCCTGAGCGCCCGAACCATAGCTCCAGGGGCCTAACCCCTGTGGGCCCAAACCCCAGCTCCAGGGGCCCAACCCCTGAGCGCCCGAACCATAGCTCCAGTGGCCTATCCCCCGGGGGCCCCAACCCAAGCTCCAGGGGCCCAACCCCTGGGGGAACCAACACCAGGTCCAGGAGCCCAACCCCTGGGGGCCCAAACACCACCTCCAGGGGACCAACCCCAGAATGCCCGAAACTTTGCTCCAGCGGCCTAACCCCTGGGGGGGCCCCACCCCAGCTCCAAGGGCCCAACCCCTGAGCGACCGAAACCATAGCTCCAGGGGCCTAACCCCTGGAGGCCCCAACATCAGCTCCAGGGGCCTAACCCCCGGGGGCCCCAACACCAGCTCCAAGGGCCCAACCCCTGAGCGCCCGAACCATAGCTCCGGAGGCCTAACCCCTGGGGGCCCCAACACCAGCTCCAGAAGCCAAACCCCTAAGCGCCCGAACCATAGCTCCAGGGTCATAAACCCCTGTGGACGAACTCCAGCTCCAGGGGCCCAACCCCTGGGGAGCAGTCCCTGAGCGCCCGAACCATAGCTCCAGGGGTCTAACCCTCGGGGGCCCCAACCCCAGCTCCAAGGGCCCAACCCCTGAGCACTCGAACCATAGCTCCAGAGGCCTAACCCCTTGGGGCCCCAACACCAGCTCCAGGGGCCGAACCCATGGGGGCTCCAACACCAGCTCCAGGGGACCAACCCGTGAGCGCCCGAACCATAGCTCCAGGGGCCTAACCCCCGGGTGCACCAACACCAGCTCCAGGGGCCCAACCCCTGAGAGCCCGAACAATACCTCCAGTGGCCAAACTCCTGGGGGCCCCAACACCAGTTCCAGAGGCCCAACCCCTGAGCGCCCGAACCATAGCTCCAGGGGCCTAGCCCCAGGGGACTCCAACCCTAGCTCCAGGGGCCCAACCCCTGGGGGCCCCAGCACCAGCTCCAGGAGCCAAACCCTTGGGGGCCCCAAAACCAGCTGCAGCGGACCAAAAACAGAGCGCCCGAACCATAGCTCCAGTGGTCCAACCCCTGGGGGCCCCAACACCACCTCCAGAGGCCCAACCCCAGAGAGCCCGAACCATAGCTCCAGGGGCCTGACCCCTGGCGACCCCCACCAAAGCTCCAAGAACCCAACACCTGGGGGCCCCAACACCAGATCCAGGGACCCAACCTGTGAGAGCCCGAACCATAGCTCAAGGAGCCTAACTCCTGGGGGCCAACACCACAGCTCCAAGGACCCAACCCCTGGGGGCCCCAACACCAGCTCCAGGGGCCCAACCCCTGAGCGCCTGAACCATAGCTCCAGGGGCCTAACCCCCGGGGGCCCGAACCCCAGCTCCAGGGGCGCAACTCCATAGCGCCCGAACCATAGCTCCAGGGTTCCAACCCCTGAGCGCCCTAACCATGGCTCCAAGGGTTTAATCCCTGGGCTCCCCATAACCAGCTCCAAGGGTCCAACCCCTGAGCGCCCGAACCATAGCTCCAGGGGCCTAACTCCAGGGGGCCGCAACCCCAGATCCAGGGTCTCATCCCCTGGGGGCCCCAAAACCAGCTCCAGGGGCCCAAACTCTGAGCGCCCGAACCATGGCTCCAGGGGCCTGACCCCTGGGGACCACAACCCGAGCTCCACGGGCCCAACCCCTGGGGGCCCCAACACTAGCTCCAAGGGTCCAGCCCCTGAGCACCCGATCCATAGCTCCAGGGGCCTAACCCACGAGGGCCCCAACCCCAGCTACAGGGGCCTAACCCCTGGGGGCCCCAACACCAGCTCCAGGGGCCCAATCCCTGAGCGCCCGAACCATAGCTCCAGGGGCCTAACCCCCGGGGGCCCCAACCCCAGGTCCAGGGGCCCAACCCCTGGGGCCCTCGACCCCAGCTCCAGGGGCCCATCCCCTAAGCGCTCGTACGATAGCTCCAGGGGCTTAACCCCCGGGGGCCCCAACAACAGCTCCAGGGGCCCAACCCCTGAGCGCCCAAACAATACCTCCAGGGGCCTAACCCCTCGGGGCCCAACACCATCTCCAGTGGCCCAACCGCTGAGCGCCTGAACCATAGCTCCAGGGGTCTAACCTCGGGGTCCCCAACCCCAGCTCCAGGGGCGCAACTCCAGAGCGCCCGAACCATGGCTCCAGGGGCCCAACCCCTGAGCGCCCGAACCATACCTCCAGGGGCATAACCGCTCGGGGCCCCAACACCAGCTCCAAAGACCGAACCCCTGGGGACCCGAACCATAGCTCCAGGGGCCTAAGCCCTGAGGACCCCCACCCCAGCTCCAAGGGCCCAACCCCTGAGCGCCCGAACCATAGCTCCAGAGGCCTAACCCCTGGGGGCCCCAAGCCCAGCTCCAGGGGCCCAACCCCTGGGGGCCCCAATACCAGCTCCAGGGGCCCAACCCCTGAGCGCCCGAACCATAGCTCCAGGGGCCTAACCCCCGGGGGCCCCAACAACAGCTCCAGGGGCCCAACCCCTGGAGCCCTCGACCCCAGCTCCAGGGGCCGAACCCTTAGAGCCCGAACCATAGCTCCAGGAACCTAACCCCCGGGGGCCCCAACTCCAGCTCGAAGGACCCAACCCCTGAGCGCCCGAACCATAGTTGCAGGGGCACAACCCCTGGGGGCCCCAACACCAGCTAGACGGGCCGAACCCCTGGGGGCCGCAACACCAGCTCCAGGGGACCAACCCCTGAGCGCCCGAACCATAGCTCCAGGGGCCTAACCCCTGGGGCACCAACACCAGCTCCAGGGGCCCAACCCCTGGGGGCCCCAACACCAGCTCCAGGGGCCCAACCCCTGAGCGCCCGAACCATACCTGCAGGGGCCTAACCCCTGGGGACCCCAACACGAGTTCCAGAGGCCCAACCCCTGAGAGCCCGAACCATACCTCCAGGAGCTCAACCCCTGGGGGCCCCAGCACCAGCTCCAGGGGCTCAACCCCAGAGCGCCCGAACCATAGCTCCAAGGGCCTAACCCCTGGGGGCCCCCACCCCAGCTCCAAGGGCCAAACCCCTGAGCGACCGAACCATAGCTCCAGGGACCTAACCCCTGGGGGTCCCAACCCCAGCTCCAGGGGCCCAACTCCTGGGGGCCAAAACACCAGCTCCAGAGGCCCAAACCCTGAGCGCCCGAACCATAGCTCCAGGGGTCTAACCCCTGGGGGCTCGAACCCCAGCTCCAAGAGCCCAACCCCTGAGCGCTCAAACCATAGCACCAGGGGAATAAACCCCGGGGGCCCCAACCCCAGCTCCAGGGGCCCAATCCCTGGAGGTCCCTACACCAGCTCCAGGAGCCCAACCCCTGGGGGCCCCAAAACCAGCTACAGGGCCCCAACCCCTGAGCGCCCGAACCATAGCTCCAGAGGCCCAACCCCTGAGTGCCCTAACCATAGCTCCAGTGGCCTCACCCCTGGGGGCCCCAACACCAGCTCCAGGGGACCAACCCCTGAGCGCCCGAACCATAGCTCCAGGGGCTCAACCCCTGAGCGCCCTAACCATAGCTCCAAGTGCCTAACCCCTGGGCACAACAACCCCAGCTCCAAGGGTCCAACACTGAGCGCCTGAACCATAGTTCCAGGGGCCCAACCCCTGCTGGCCCCAGCACCAGCTCCAGGGGCCCAAACCCTGAGCGCCCGAACAATACCTTCAGGGACCAAACCCCTGGGGGCCCCAACACCAGAACCAGGGGCGCAACCCCTGAGCGCCCAAACCATAGCTCCAGGGGCCTGAACCCTGGGAGCCGCCACCCCAGCTCCAAGGGCCCAACCCCTGAGCGCCCGAACCACAGCTCCAGGGGTCCAACCCCTGAGCGCCCGAAATTTAGCTGCAGGGGCCTAACCCCTGGGGGCCCCAACACCAGCTCCAGGAGCCCAAGCCTTGGGGGCCTCAACACCAGCTCTAGAGGCCCAACCCAAGAGAGCCCGAACCATAGCTCCAGGGGCCTAACCCCTAGGGACCCAACACCAGCTCCAGGGGCCCAACCCCTGAGCGCCCGAAACATAGCTCCAGCAGCCTAACCCCTGGGGGCCCCAACACCAGCTCCAGCGGCCCAACCTCTGAGCGCCCGAACCATAGCTCCAGGGGCCTAACCCCTGGAGGCCCCAACACCAGCTCCAGAAGCCCAATCTCTGGGGGTTCCAACACCAGCTCCAGGGGCTCAACCCCTGAGCACCCGAACCACAGCTCCAGGAGCCTAACCCCTGGGGGCCCCAACACCAGCTCCAGGTGCCCAACCCCTTGACCCTTGACCCCAGCTCCAAGGGCTCAACCCCTGAGCGCCCGAACCATAGATCCAGGGGCCTAACCCCTGGGGGCCACAACACCAGCTCCAAGAGCCCAACCCCTGGGGGCTCCAACACCAGCCCCAGGATCCCAACCCCTGAGGGCCCCAACACCAACTTCAGGGGCCCAACCCCTGAGCGCCAGAACCATAGCTCCAGGGGCCTAACCCCCGGGGGCCCCAACACCAGCTCCAGGGGCCCAACCCCTGGGTCTCTCGACCCCAGCTCCAGGAGCTCAACCCCTGAGCGCCAGAACCATAGCTCCAGGGGCCTAACCCCCGGGGGCCCCAACCCCAGCTCCAAGAGCCGAACACCAGAGCGCCCGAACCATAGCTCCAAGGGCTCAACCCCTGAGCGCCCGAACCATAGCTCCAAGGGCCTAACACCTGGGGGCCCCAACCCCAGCTTCAGGAGCCCATCCCCGGGGGCCCCAACACCAGCTCCAGGGGCCCAACCCCTGAGCGCTCGAAGTATAGCTCCAGGGTCCTAACCCCTGGGAGCCCCAACACCATCTCCAGGGCCCAACCCCTGAGCGCCCGAAGAATATCTCCAGGGGCCTAACCCCTGGGGTCCCAACACCAGCTCCAGGGGCCCAACCCTTGAGCGAACGAACTATAGCTCCAGGGGCCTAATCCCTGGGGACCCCCACTCCACCTCCGAGGGCCCAACCCCTGAGCGCCCGAACCATAGCTCCAGGGGCCTAACCCCTGGGGCCCCAACACCAGCGCCAGGGACCCAACCCCTGAGCGCCAGAACCATAGCTCCAGGGGCCTAACCCCCGGCGGCCCCAACACCAGCTCCAGGGGCCCAACCCCTGGGTCTCTCGACCCCAGCTCCAGGAGCTCAACCCCTGACCGCCAGAACCCTAGCTCCAGGGGCCTCACCCCCGGGGGCCCCAACCCCAGCTCCAAGAGCCGAACACCAGAGCGTCCGAACCATAGCTCCAGGGTCCCAACCCCTGAGAGCCCGAACCATAGCTCCAAGAGCCTAACCCCTGGGGGCCCCTACACCATCTCCAGGGGCCCAACCCCTGTGCGCTCCAGCACCACCTCCACGGGCCCAACCCCTGAGCGCCCGAACCATAGCTCCAAGGGCCTAACACCTGAGGGCCCCAAACCCAGCTTCAGGGGCCCATCCCCGGGGGACCCAACACCAGCTCCATGGGCCCAACCCCTGAGCGCCCGAACCATAGCTCCAGGGGCCTAAATCCTGGTTGCCCCCAGGCCAGCTCCAAGGGCCCAACCCCTGAGCGCCCGAACCATAGCTCCAGGGGCCTAACCCCCGGGAACCCCAACCCCAGCTCCAGGGGCCCAACCCCTGGGGGCCCCAACACCAGTTCCAGTGGAAAAACCCCTGGGGCCCAAACACCAGCTCCAGGGGCCCAACCCCTGAGCGTCCGAACCATAGCTCCAAGGGCCTAAACCCTAGGATCCTCAACCCCAGCTCCAAGGGTCGAACCCCTGAGCGCCCGAACCATAGCTCCAGGGGCCTAACCCCAGGGGGCCCAAACCCCAGCTAAAGGGTCCCAAACCCTGGGGGCTCCAACACCAGCTCCAGGGGCCCAACCCCTGAGCGCCCGAACCATAGTTCCAGGGGCCTAACCCCTGGGGCCCCAACACCAACTCCAGGGGTCCAACCCCTGGAAGCCCCAACACCAGCTCCACGGGCCCCACCCCTGAGCGCCCGAACTATAACTCCAGGGGCCGAAGCCCTGGGGGCCCCCAACCCACCTCCAAGGGCCCAACCCTTGAGCGCCCAAATCATGGCTCCAGGGGCCTAGCTCCTGGGGGCCCCAACAACAGCTCCAGGGGCACAACCCCTGGGGGCCCCAACACCAGCTCCAGGAGTCCAACCCCTGAGCACCCGAAGCATAGCTCCAGGAGCCTAACCCCTGGGGGCCCACACCCCAGCTCCAAGGGCCAAACCCCTGGGGGCCCCAACACCAGTTTCAGGGGCACAACCCCTGAGCGCCTGAACCATAGCTCCAGGGACCTAACCCCCTGGGGCCCCAACCCCAGCTCCAGGGGCCCAATCCCTGGGGGCCCCAACACCAGCTCCAGGGGCCTAACCTCCGGGGGTCCCAACCCCAACTCCAGGGGCACAACCCCTGAGCGCCCGAACCATAGCTCCAGGGGCCTAACCCCTAGGGGCCCCAACCCGAGCTCCAGGGGCTCAACCCCTGGGGGCCCCAACACCAGCTCCAGGAGCCCAACCCCTGAGCGCCCGAACCATAGCTGCAGAGGCCTAACCCCCTGTGGCCCCAACCCCAGCTCCAGGGGCCCAATCACTGGGGGCCCCAACACCAGCTCCAGGAGCCAAACCCCTGACCGCCCGAACCATAGCTCCATGGGCCTAACCCCTGGGGGCCCCAACACCAGCTCCAGGGGCCCAACCCCTGAGCGCCCGAACAATAACTCCAGGGGCCTAACCCCTGGGGGCCCCAACCCCAGCTCCAGGGTTCCAACCCCTGGGGGTCCCAACACCAGCTCCAGGGGCCCAACCCCTGAGCGCCCGAACCATAGCTCCAGCGCCTAACCAATGGGGGCACCAACACCAGCTCCAGGGGCCCAACCCCTGAGCGCCCAAACCATAGCTCCAAGGGCCTAACCCCCGGGGGCCCCAACTCCAGCTCCAGGTTTCCAACCCCTGGGGGTCCCATCAGCAGCTCCAGGAGCCCAACCCCTGAGAGCCCGAACCATAGCTCCAGGGGCCTAAGCCCCGGGGGTCCCAACCTCAGCTCCAGGGGCCCAAACCCTGGGGCCCCAACACCAGCTCCAGGAGCCCAACCCCTGCGGGCCCCAACACTAGCTCCAGGGGCCCAAACCAAGAGCGCCCGAACCATAGCTCCAGGGGCCCAACCCCTGAGCACCCGAACCAGAGCTCCAGGGGCCTCACCCCTGGGGGCCCCAACACCAGCTCCAGGGGCCCAACCCCTGGGGGCCACAATACCAGCTCCACTGGCCCAACCCCTGGGGGCCCCAACACCAGCTACAGGGGCCAAACCCCTTAGCGCCCGAACCATAGCTAAAGGGGCCTAACCCCTAGGGGCCCCAACACCAGCTCCAGGGGCCTAAGCCCTGCGGACCCCAACACCAGCTACAGAGCCCCAACCCCAGAGCGCCCGAAGCAGAGCTCCAGGGGCCTCACCCCCGGGGCCCAAACCTCAGCTCTAGGGGCCCAACCCCTGGGGGCCCGAACACCAGCTCCAGGGGCCCAAACCCTGAGCGACCTAACCATAGCTCCAGGGGCCTAACCCCTAGGAGCCACAGCACCAGCTCCAGGCGCCCAACCCCTGAGAGCTCCAACACCAGCTCCAGGGGCCCAACCCCTGAGCGCCCGAACCATAGCTCCAGGGGCCTAACCAATGGGGGCCCCAACCCCAGCTCCAGCGCCCCAACCCCTAGGGGCCCCAACACCAGCTCCAGGGGCCCAACCCCTGAGCGCTCGAACCATAGCTCCAGGGGCCTAACCCCTGGGGGCCCCAAAACCTGCTCCAGGGGCCCAACCCCTGAGCGCCCGAACAATACTTCCAGGAGCCTAACCCCTGGGGGCCCAACACCAGCTCCAGGGACCCAACCGCTGGTGGCCCTAACACCAGCTCCAGAGGCCCAACCCCTGAGCGCCCGAACCATAGCTCCAGGGTCCTAACAGCCGGGGGCCCCAACCCCAGATCCAGGGGCACAACCCCTAGAGGCCCCAACACCAGCTCCAGAGGCTTAACCCCCGGGGGCCCCAACCCCAGCTCCAGGGGCCCAACACCTGGGGCCCCAAGACCAGATCCAGGAGCGCAACTCCTGCGGGTCCCAACACCAGCTCCAGGGGCCCAACCCCTGAGCGCCCAAACCATAGCTCCAGGGGCCTAACCACTGGGGGCCTCAAACCCAGCTCCAAGGGCCCAACCCTGAGAGCCCGAAATTTAGCTCCAGGGGCCCAACCCCGGGGGAACTCGACCCTAGCTCCAGAGTCCCAATCCCTGAGCTCCCGAACTATAGCTCCATGGGCCTAATCCCCGGGGGCCCCAACCCCAGCTCCAAGGGCGCAACCCCTGAGCGCCCGAACCATAGCTCCAGGGGCCGAACCCCTTGGGACCCCAACACCAGCTCCAGGGGTCCAACCGCTGAGCGCCCCAACCATAGCTCCAGGGGCGTAACCCCTAGGGGCCCCAACCCCAGCTCCAGGGGCCTGACCCCTGGGGGCCCCAACACCAGCTCTAGGGGCCCACCCCTGAGCGCCCAAACCATAGCTCCAAGGGCCTAACCCCCTGGTGCCCCAACCCAAGCTCCAGAGGCCCAACCCCTGGGGGCCCGAACACCAGCTCCAGGGGCCCAACCCCTAAGTGCCCGAACCATAGCTCCAGGGGCCAACCCACTGAGCGCCCGAAACAGAGCTCCAGGGGCCTCACCCCTGGGTCCCCAACACCAGCTCCAGGGGCCCAAAGCTTAGGGGCCCCAATACCAGCTTCAGTGGCCAAACCCCTGGGGGCCCCAACACCAGCTCCAGGGCCCCAACCCCTGAGCGCGCGAACCATAGCTAAAGGGGCTTAACCCCTAGGGGCCCCACCACCAGCTCCAGGGGCCCAACCCCAGAGCGCTCGAGCAATACCTCCAGGGGCCTAACCCCCGGGGGCTCCAACCCCAGCTCCAAGGATCCAACCTCTGAGCGCCCGAACCATAGCTCCAGGGGCCTAACCCCTGGGAACCCCAACACGAGCTCCAGAGGCCTAACCCCTGGGGGCAACAACACCAGCTCCAGGGGCCCTACCACTCAGCGCCTAAACCATAGCTCCAGGGGCCGAACCCCTAGGGGTCCCAATACCAGCTCCAAATGCCCAACCCCTGAGCGCCCGAACCATAGCTCCAGTGGCCTAACCCCTGGGGGCCCCAAGTCCAGCTCCAGGGGCCCAACCCCTGAGCGCCCGAACTGTAGCTCCAGGGGCCTAACCCCCTGGGGCCTCAACCCCAGCTCCAGGGGCTCAACTCCTAAGCGCCCAAACCATAGCTCCAGGGGCCTTACCCCTGGGGGCCCCAACACCAGCTCCAGGGGCCCAACCCCTAAGCGCCCAAACCATAGCTCCAGGGGCCTTACCCCTGGGGGCCCCAACACTAACTCCAGGGGCTCAACCCCTGAGCGCCCGAACACTACCTCCAGGGGCCTAACCCCTGGGGGCCCGAACCCCAGCTACAGGGGCCCAACCCCTGGGGCCCCAACACCAGGTCCAGGGCCCCAACCCCAGAGTGCCCGAATCATAGCTCCAGGGGCCCAACCCCTGAGCGCCCGAACCAGAGCTCCAGGGGCCTCACCCCTAAGGGCCCCAACACCAGCTCCAGGGGTCCAACCCCTGGGTGCCCCAATACCAGCTCCAGTGGACCAACCCCTGGGGGCCCCAACACCAGCTCCAAGGGCCCAACCCCTGAGCGCCCGATCAATACCTCCAGGGGCCTAACCCCTGGGGGCCCCAACACCAGCTGCAGGGGCCCAAACCCTGAGCGCCTGAACCATAGCTCCAGGGTCCTAACCTCTGGCGGCCCCCACCCCAGCTCCAAGGCCCCAACCCCTGGGGGAAACAACAACAGCTCCAGGAGCCCAACCCCTGAGCGCCCGAACAATACCTCCAGGGGCCTAACCCCTGGGCGCGCCAACACTAGCTCCAGGGGCCGAACCCCTGGGGGCCCAACACCAGCTCCAGGGGACGAACCCCTGAGCGCCCGAACAATAGCTCCATGGGCCGAACCCCTGGGGGCCCCAACTTCAGCTCCAGGGGCCCACCCCTGACCGCCTGAACCATAGCTCCAGCGGCCTAACCCCTGGGGGCCCCAACACCAGCTCCAGGGCCCAACCCCTGAGCGCAAGAACAATACCTCCAGGGGACTAACCCCTGCGGCCCCAACACCAGCTCCAGGGGCCCAACCCCTGAGCGACCGAACTATAGCTCCAGGGGAATAACCCGTTAGAGCCCCCACCCCAGCTCCAAGGACTCAACCCCTGATAGCCCGAACCATAGATCCAGGGACCTAACCCCTAGGGGCCCCAACCCCAGCTCCAGGGGCCCAACCCCTGAGCGCCCAAACCATAGCTCCAGGGGCCTCACCCCCAGGGGGCCCAACACAAGTTCCAGGGGCCCAAACCCTGGGAGAACCAACACCAGCTCCAGTGGCCCAACCCCTGGAGGCCCCAACACCAGCTCCAGGGGGACAACCCCTGGGGGCCCCAACACCAGTTCCAGGAGCCTAACCCCTGGGGGCCCCAACACCAGCTCCACGGGCCCAACCCCTGAGCGCCCGAACCATAGCTCCAGGGGCCTAACCCCTCGGGGACCCAACACCAGCTCAAGGGCACGAAACCCTGGTGGACCCAATACCAGCTCCAGGTGCCAAACCCCTGAGCGCCCGAACCATAGCTCTAGGTGCCCAACCCCTGAGAACCCGAACCATAGCTCCAGGGGGCTAACCCCTGGGGCTCCAACACCAGCTCCAGGGGCCCAACCCCTGAGCGCCCGAACAATAGCTCCAGGGGCCTAACCCCTGGGGGCCCCAACCACAGCTACAGGGGCCGAAACCCTGGGGGCCCCAACACCAGCTCCACGGGCCCAGCTCCTGAGCGCCCGAACCATAGCTCCAGGGGCCTCACCCCCGGGGGCCCCAACCACAGCTCCAGGGGCCCAAACCCTGGGGGCCCCAAACCAGATCCAGGGGCCCAAGCCCTGAGCGTCCAAACCATAGCTCCATGGGCGTTTCCCCCGGGGGCCCCAACCCCAGCTCCAGGGGCAAAACCCCTGGGGGCCACAACACTACCTCCAGGAGCCCAAACCCTGGGGGCCCCAACACCAGCTCCACTGGCCCAACCCCAGAGCGCCCGAACCATAGCTCCAGGGGCCCAACCCCTGAGCGCCCGAACCATAGCTCCAGGGGCCTCACCCCTGGGGGCCCGAACACTAGCTACAGGGGCCCAACCTCTGGGGGACCAAACACCAGCCCCAGTGGCCTAACCCCTGGGGGACCCAACACCAGCTCCAGGGGCCCAATCACTGAACGCCCGAACCATAGATGAAAAGGCCTAACCCCTAGGCTCCCCAACCCCAGCTCCAAGGGTCCAACCCCTGAGCGCCCGAACCATAGCTCCAGGGGCCTAACCCCCGGGGGCCCCAACCCCAGCTCCAGTGGTCCAACCCCTGGGGGCCCCAACACCAGCTCAAGGGGCAAAACCCCTGACCGTCCGAACCATAGCTCCAGGGGCCTAACCCCTGGCGCCCCAACACCAGCTCCAGGGGCCCAACCCCTGGGGGCCCGAAAACCAGCACCAGAGGCCCAACCTCTGAGCGCCCTAACCATAGCTCCAAGGGCCTAAACCCTGGGTTCCCCAACACCAGCTCCAGGGGCCCAACCCCTGAGCGTCTGAACCATAGCTCCAGGGGCCTAACCCCTGGCGCCCCAACACCAGCTCCAGGGGCCCAACCCCTGAGGGCCACAACACCAGCTCCAGGGGCCAAACCCTTGAGCGTCCGAACCATAGCTCCAGGGGCCTAACCCCTGGCACCCCAACCCCAGCTCCAAGGGAGCAACCCCTGCGGGCCCTAACACCAGCACCAGGGGCCCAATCCCTGAGCAAACGAACCATAGCTGCAGGGGCCTAACCCCTGAGGCCCGAACCATAGCTCCAGGGGTCTAACCCCCGGGGGCACCAACACCAGCTACAGGGGCCGAACCCCTGCGGGCCGCAACACCAGCTCCAGAGTTCGAACCGCTGAGCGCCCGAACCACAGCTTCAGGGGTATAACCCCTGCGGGCCCCAACACCAGCTCCAGGGCCCAAACCCCTTAGCGCCCGAACCATAGCTCCAGGGGCCTAACCCCTGGGGGCCCACACCCCATCTCCAAGGGCCCAAACCCTGAGCGCCCGAACCATAGCTCCAGGGGCCTAACCCCTGTGGGCCCAAACCCCAGCTCCAGGAGCCCAACCCCTGAGCGCCCGAACCATAGCTCCAGTGGCCTATCCCCCGGGGGCCCCAACCCAAGCTCCAGGGGCCCAACCCCTGGGGGAACCAACACCAGGTCCAGGAGCCCAACCCCTGGGGGCCCAAACACCACCTCCAGGGGACCAACCCCAGAATGCCCGAAACTTTGCTCCAGCGGCCTAACCCCTGGGGGGCCCCACCCCAGCTCCAAGGGCCCAACCCCTGAGCGACCGAACCATAGCTCCAGGGGCCTAACCCCTGGAGGCCCCAACATCAGCTCCAGGGGCCTAACCCCCGGGGGCCCCAACACCAGCTCCAAGGGCCGAACCCCTGAGCGCCCGAACCATAGCTCCGGAGGCCTAACCCCTGGGGGCCCCAACACCAGCTCCAGAAGCCAAACCCCTAAGCGCCCGAACCATAGCTCCAGGGTCATAAACCCCTGTGGACGAACTCCAGCTCCAGGGGCCCAACCCCTGGGGAGCAGTCCCTGAGCGCCCGAACCATAGCTCCAGGGGCCTAACCCTCGGGGGCCCCAACCCCAGCTCCAAGGGCCCAACCCCTGAGCACTCGAACCATAGCTCCAGAGGCCTAACCCCTTGGGGCCCCAACACCAGCTCCAGGGGCCGAACCCATGGGGGCTCCAACACCAGCTCCAGGGGACCAACCCGTGAGCGCCCGAACCATAGCTCCAGGGGCCTAACCCCCGGGTGCACCAACACCAGCTCCAGGGGCCCAACCCCTGAGAGCCCGAACAATACCTCCAGTGGCCAAACTCCTGGGGGCCCCAACACCAGTTCCAGAGGCCCAACCCCTGAGCGCCCGAACCATAGCTCCAGGGGCCTAGCCCCAGGGGACTCCAACCCTAGCTCCAGGGGCCCAACCCCTGGGGGCCCCAGCACCAGCTCCAGGAGCCAAACCCTTGGGGGCCCCAAAACCAGCTGCAGCGGACCAAAAACAGAGCGCCCGAACCATAGCTCCAGTGGTCCAACCCCTGGGGGCCCCAACACCACCTCCAGAGGCCCAACCCCAGAGAGCCCGAACCATAGCTCCAGGGGCCTGACCCCTGGCGACCCCCACCAAAGCTCCAAGAACCCAACACCTGGGGGCCCCAACACCAGCTCCAGGGACCCAACCTGTGAGAGCCCGAACCATAGCTCAAGGAGCCTAACTCCTGGGGGCCAACACCACAGCTCCAAGGACCCAACCCCTGGGGGCCCCAACACCAGCTCCAGGGGCCCAACCCCTGAGCGCCTGAACCATAGCTCCAGGGGCCTAACCCCCGGGGGCCCGAACCCCAGCTCCAGGGGCGCAACTCCATAGCGCTCGAACCATAGCTCCAGGGTTCCAACCCCTGAGCGCCCTAACCATGGCTCCAAGGGTTTAATCCCTGGGCTCCCCATAACCAGCTCCAAGGGTCCAACCCCTGAGCGCCCGAACCATAGCTCCAGGGGCCTAACTCCAGGGGGCCGCAACCCCAGATCCAGGGTCTCATCCCCTGGGGGCCCCAAAACCAGCTCCAGGGGCCCAAACTCTGAGCGCCCGAACCATGGCTCCAGGGGCCTGACCCCTGGGGACCACAACCCGAGCTCCACGGGCCCAACCCCTGGGGGCCCCAACACTAGCTCCAAGGGTCCAGCCCCTGAGCACCCGATCCATAGCTCCAGGGGCCTAACCCACGAGGGCCCCAAACCCAGCTCCAGGGGCCTAACCCCTGGGGGCCCCAACACCAGCTCCAGGGGCCCAATCCCTGAGCGCCCGAACCATAGCTCCAGGGGCCTAACCCCCGGGGGCCCCAACCCCAGCTCCAGGGGCCCAACCCCTGGGGCCCTCGACCCCAGCTCCAGGGGCCCATCCCCTAAGCGCTCGTACGATAGCTCCAGGGGCTTAACCCCCGGGGGCCCCAACAACAGCTCCAGGGGCCCAACCCCTGAGCGCCCAAACAATACCTCCAGGGGCCTAACCCCTCGGGGCCCAACACCATCTCCAGTGGCCCAACCGCTGAGCGCCTGAACCATAGCTCCAGGGGTCTAACCTCGGGGTCCCCAACCCCAGCTCCAGGGGCGCAACTCCAGAGCGCCCGAACCATGGCTCCAGGGGCCCAACCCCTGAGCGCCCGAACCATACCTCCAGGGGCATAACCGCTCGGGGCCCCAACACCAGCTCCAAAGACCGAACCCCTGGGGGCCCGAACCATAGCTCCAGGGGCCTAAGCCCTGAGGACCCCCACCCCAGCTCCAAGGGCCCAACCCCTGAGCGCCCGAACCATAGCTCCAGAGGCCTAACCCCTGGGGGCCCCAACCCCAGCTCCAGGGGCCCAACCCCTGGGGGCCCCAATACCAGCTCCAGGGGCCCAACCCCTGAGCGCCCGAACCATAGCTCCAGGGGCCTAACCCCCGGGGGCCCCAACAACAGCTCCAGGGGCCCAACCCCTGGAGCCCTCGACCCCAGCTCCAGGGGCCGAACCCTTAGAGCCCGAACCATAGCTCCAGGAACCTAACCCCCGGGGGCCCCAACTCCAGCTCGAAGGACCCAACCCCTGAGCGCCCGAACCATAGTTCCAGGGGCACAACCCCTGGGGGCCCCAACACCAGCTAGACGGGCCGAACCCCTGGGGGCCGCAACACCAGCTCCAGGGGACCAACCCCTGAGCGCCCGAACCATAGCTCCAGGGGCCTAACCCCTGGGGCCCCAGCACCAGCTCCAGGGGCTCAACCCCAGAGCGCCCGAACCATAGCTCCAAGGGCCTAACCCCTGGGGGCCCCCACCCCAGCTCCAAGGGCCAAACCCCTGAGCGACCGAACCATAGCTCCAGGGACCTAACCCCTGGGGGTCCCAACCCCAGCTCCAGGGGCCCAACTCCTGGGGGCCAAAACACCAGCTCCAGAGGCCCAAACCCTGAGCGCCCGAACCATAGCTCCAGGGGTCTAACCCCTGGGGGCTCGAACCCCACCTCCAAGAGCCCAACCCCTGAGCGCTCAAACCATAGCACCAGGGGAATAAACCCCGGGGGCCCCAACCCCAGCTCCAGGGGCCCAATCCCTGGAGGTCCCTACACCAGCTCCAGGAGCCCAACCCCTGGGGGCCCCAAAACCAGCTACAGGGCCCCAACCCCTGAGCGCCCGAACCATAGCTCCAGAGGCCCAACCCCTGAGTGCCCTAACCATAGCTCCAGTGGCCTCACCCCTGGGGGCCCCAACACCAGCTCCAGGGGACCAACCCCTGAGCGCCCGAACCATAGCTCCAGGGGCCCAACCCCTGAGCGCCCTAACCATAGCTCCAAGTGCCTAACCCCTGGGCACAACAACCCCAGCTCCAAGGGTCCAACACTGAGCGCCTGAACCATAGTTCCAGGGGCCCAACCCCTGCTGGCCCCAGCACCAGCTCCAGGGGCCCAAACCCTGAGCGCCCGAACAATACCTTCAGGGACCAAACCCCTGGGGGCCCCAACACCAGAACCAGGGGCGCAACCCCTGAGCGCCCAAACCATAGCTCCAGGGGCCTGAACCCTGGGAGCCGCCACCCCAGCTCCAAGGGCCCAACCCCTGAGCGCCCGAACCACAGCTCCAGGGGTCCAACCCCTGAGCGCCCGAAATTTAGCTGCAGGGGCCTAACCCCTGGGGGCCCCAACACCAGCTCCAGGAGCCCAAGCCTTGGGGGCCTCAACACCAGCTCTAGAGGCCCAACCCAAGAGAGCCCGAACCATAGCTCCAGGGGCCTAACCCCTAGGGACCCAACACCAGCTCCAGGGGCCCAACCCCTGAGCGCCCGAACCATAGCTCCAGCAGCCTAACCCCTGGGGGCCCCAACACCAGCTCCAGCGGCCCAACCTCTGAGCGCCCGAACCATAGCTCCAGGGGCCTAACCCCTGGAGGCCCCAACACCAGCTCCAGAAGCCCAATCTCTGGGGGTTCCAACACCAGCTCCAGGGGCTCAACCCCTGAGCACCCGAACCACAGCTCCAGGAGCCTAACCCGTGGGGGCCCAAACACGAGTTCCAGGGGCCCAACCCCTGAGAGCCCGTACCATACCTCCAGGAGCGCAACCCGTGGGGGCCCCAGCGCCAGCTCCAGGGGCTCAACCCCAGAGCACCCGAACCATAGCTCCAAGGGCCTAACCCCTGAGCGCCTGAACCATAGCTCCTGGGGCCTAACCCCTGGGAGCCCCAACCCCAGCTCCAGGGGGCCAACCCCTGAGCGCCCAAACCATAGCTCCTCGGGCCTAACCCCTGGGGGATCCAACCCCAGCTCCAGGGGCCCAAACCCTGGAGGCCCCAACACCAGCTCCAGGGACCCAACCCCTGAGCGCCCGAACCATAGCTCCAAGGGCCTAACCCCCTTGGGCCCTAACCCCAGCTCCAGAGGCCCAACCCCGGGGGGCCCCAACACCAGCTCCAGGGGCCCAACCCCTGAGCGCCCGAACCATAGCTCCAGGGGCCTAACCCCTGGGGCACCAACACCAGCTCCAGGGGCCCAACCCCTGGGGGCCCCAACACCAGCTCCAGGGGCCCAACCCCTGAGCGCCCGAACCATACCTGCAGGGGCCTAACCCCTGGGGACCCCAACACGAGTTCCAGAGGCCCAACCCCTGAGAGCCCGAACCATACCTCCAGGAGCTCAACCCCTGGGGGCCCCAGCACCAGCTCCAGGGGCTCAACCCCAGAGCGCCCGAACCATAGCTCCAAGGGCCTAACCCCTGGGGGCCCCCACCCCAGCTCCAAGGGCCAAACCCCTGAGCGACCGAACCATAGCTCCAGGGACCTAACCCCTGGGGGTCCCAACCCCAGCTCCAGGGGCCCAACTCCTGGGGGCCAAAACACCAGCTCCAGAGGCCCAAACCCTGAGCGCCCGAACCATAGCTCCAGGGGTCTAACCCCTGGGGGCTCGAAGCCCAGCTCCAAGAGCCCAACCCCTGAGCGCTCAAACCATAGCACCAGGGGAATAAACCCCGGGGGCCCCAACCCCAGCTCCAGGGGCCCAATCCCTGGGGGCCCCAAAACCAGCTACAGGGCCCCAACCCCTGAGCGCGCGAACCATAGCTCCAGAGGCCCAACCCCTGAGTGCCCTAACCATAGCTCCAGTGGCCTCACCCCTGGGGGCCCCAACACCAGCTCCAGGGGACCAACCCCTGAGCGCCCGAACCATAGCTCCAGGGGCTCAACCCCTGAGCGCCCTAACCATAGCTCCAAGTGCCTAACCCCTGGGCACAACAACCCCAGCTCCAAGGGTCCAACACTGAGCGCCTGAACCATAGTTCCAGGGGCCCAACCCCTGCTGGCCCCAGCACCAGCTCCAGGGGCCCAAACCCTGAGCGCCCGAACAATACCTTCAGGGACCAAACCCCTGGGGGCCCCAACACCAGAACCAGGGGCGCAACCCCTGAGCGCCCAAACCATAGCTCCAGGGGCCTGAACCCTGGGAGCCGCCACCCCAGCTCCAAGGGCCCAACCCCTGAGCGCCCGAACCACAGCTCCAGGGGTCCAACCCCTGAGCGCCCGAAATTTAGCTGCAGGGGCCTAACCCATGGGGGCCCCAACACCACCTCCAGGGGCCCAACCCCTGAGGGCCACAACACCAGCTCCAGGGGCCAAACCCTTGAGCGTCCGAACCATAGCTCCAGGGGCCTAACCCCTGGCACCCCAACCCCAGCTCCAAGGGAGCAACCCCTGCGGGCCCTAACACCAGCACCAGGGGCCCAATCCCTGAGCAAACGAACCATAGCTGCAGGGGCCTAACCCCTGAGGCCCGAACCATAGCTCCAGGGGTCTAACCCCCGGGGGCACCAACACCAGCTACAGGGGCCGAACCCCTGCGGGCCGCAACACCAGCTCCAGAGTTCGAACCGCTGAGCGCCCGAACCACAGCTTCAGGGGTATAACCCCTGCGGGCCCCAACACCAGCTCCAGGGCCCAAACCCCTTAGCGCCCGAACCATAGCTCCAGGGGCCTAACCCCTGGGGGCCCACACCCCATCTCCAAGGGCCCAAACCCTGAGCGCCCGAACCATAGCTCCAGGGGCCTAACCCCTGGGGGCCCAAACCCCAGCTCCAGGAGCCCAACCCCTGAGCGCCCGAACCATAGCTCCAGTGGCCTATCCCCCGGGGGCCCCAACCCAAGCTCCAGGGGCCCAACCCCTGGGGGAACCAACACCAGGTCCAGGAGCCCAACCCCTGGGGGCCCAAACACCACCTCCAGGGGACCAACCCCAGAATGCCCGAAACTTTGCTCCAGCGGCCTAACCCCTGGGGGGCCCCACCCCAGCTCCAAGGGCCCAACCCCTGAGCGACCGAACCATAGCTCCAGGGGCCTAACCCCTGGAGGCCCCAACATCAGCTCCAGGGGCCTAACCCCCGGGGGCCCCAACATCAGCTCCAAGGGCCCAACCCCTGAGCGCCCGAACCATAGCTCCGGAGGCCTAACCCCTGGGGGCCCCAACACCAGCTCCAGAAGCCAAACCCCTAAGCGCCCGAACCATAGCTCCAGGGTCATAAACCCCTGTGGACGAACTCCAGCTCCAGGGGCCCAACCCCTGGGGAGCAGTCCCTGAGCGCCCTAACCATAGCTCCAGGGGCCTAACCCTCGGGGGCCCCAACCCCAGCTCCAAGGGCCCAACCCCTGAGCACTCGAACCATAGCTCCAGAGGCCTAACCCCTTGGGGCCCCAACACCAGCTCCAGGGGCCGAACCCATGGGGGCTCCAACACCAGCTCCAGGGGACCAACCCGTGAGCGCCCGAACCATAGCTCCAGGGGCCTAACCCCCGGGTGCACCAACACCAGCTCCAGGGGCCCAACCCCTGAGAGCCCGAACAATACCTCCAGTGGCCAAACTCCTGGGGGCCCCAACACCAGTTCCAGAGGCCCAACCCCTGAGCGCCCGAACCATAGCTCCAGGGGCCTAGCCCCAGGGGACTCCAACCCTAGCTCCAGGGGCCCAACCCCTGGGGGCCCCAGCACCAGCTCCAGGAGCCAAACCCTTGGGGGCCCCAAAACCAGCTGCAGCGGACCAAAAACAGAGCGCCCGAACCATAGCTCCAGTGGTCCAACCCCTGGGGGCCCCAACACCACCTCCAGAGGCCCAACCCCAGAGAGCCCGAACCATAGCTCCAGGGGCCTGACCCCTGGCGACCCCCACCAAAGCTCCAAGAACCCAACACCTGGGGGCCCCAACACCAGCTCCAGGGACCCAACCTGTGAGAGCCCGAACCATAGCTCAAGGAGCCTAACTCCTGGGGGCCAACACCACAGCTCCAAGGACCAAACCCCTGGGGGCCCCAACACCAGCTCCAGGGGCCCAACCCCTGAGCGCCTGAACCATAGCTCCAGGGGCCTAACCCCCGGGGGCCCGAACCCCAGCTCCAGGGGCGCAACTCCATAGCGCCCGAACCATAGCTCCAGGGTTCCAACCCCTGAGCGCCCTAACCATGGCTCCAAGGGTTTAATCCCTGGGCTCCCCATAACCAGCTCCAAGGGTCCAACCCCTGAGCGCCCGAACCATAGCTCCAGGGGCCTAACTCCAGGGGGCCGCAACCCCAGATCCAGGGTCTCATCCCCTGGGGGCCCCAAAACCAGCTCCAGGGGCCCAAACTCTGAGCGCCCGAACCATGGCTCCAGGGGCCTGACCCCTGGGGACCACAACCCGAGCTCCACGGGCCCAACCCCTGGGGGCCCCAACACTAGCTCCAAGGGTCCAGCCCCTGAGCACCCGATCCATAGCTCCAGGGGCCTAACCCACGAGGGCCCCAAACCCAGCTCCAGGGGCCTAACCCCTGGGGGCCCCAACACCAGCTCCAGGGGCCCAACCCCTGAGCGCCCGAACCATAGCTCCAGGGGCCTAACCCCCGGGGGCCCCAACCCCAGGTCCAGGGGCCCAACCCCTGGGGCCCTCGACCCCAGCTCCAGGGGCCCATCCCCTAAGCGCTCGTACGATAGCTCCAGGGGCTTAACCCCCGGGGGCCCCAACAACAGCTCCAGGGGCCCAACCCCTGAGCGCCCAAACAATACCTCCAGGAGCCTAACCCCTCGGGGCCCAACACCATCTCCAGTGGCCCAACCGCTGAGCGCCTGAACCATAGCTCCAGGGGTCTAACCTCGGGGTCCCCAACCCCAGCTCCAGGGGCGCAACTCCAGAGCGCCCGAACCATGGCTCCAGGGGCCCAACCCCTGAGCGCCCGAACCATACCTCCAGGGGCATAACCGCTCGGGGCCCCAACACCAGCTCCAAAGACCGAACCCCTGGGGGCCCGAACCATAGCTCCAGGGGCCTAAGCCCTGAGGACCCCCACCCCAGCTCCAAGGGCCCAACCCCTGAGCGCCCGAACCATAGCTCCAGAGGCCTAACCCCTGGGGGCCCCAAGCCCAGCTCCAGGGGCCCAACCCCTGTGGGCCCCAATACCAGCTCCAGGGGCCCAACCCCTGAGCGCCCGAACCATAGCTCCAGGGGCCTAACCCCCGGGGGCCCCAACAACAGCTCCAGGGGCCCAACCCCTGGAGCCCTCGACCCCAGCTCCAGGGGCCGAACCCTTAGAGCCCGAACCATAGCTCCAGGAACCTAACCCCCGGGGGCCCCAACTCCAGCTCGAAGGACCCAACCCCTGAGCGCCCGAACCATAGTTCCAGGGGCACAACCCCTGGGGGCCCCAACACCAGCTAGACGGGCCGAACCCCTGGGGGCCGCAACACCAGCTCCAGGGGACCAACCCCTGAGCGCCCGAACCATAGCTCCAGGGGCCTAACCCCTGGGGCACCAACACCAGCTCCAGGGGCCCAACCCCTGGGGGCCCCAACACCAGCTCCAGGGGCCCAACCCCTGAGCGCCCGAACCATACCTGCAGGGGCCTAACCCCTGGGGACCCCAACACGAGTTCCAGAGGCCCAACCCCTGAGAGCCCGAACCATACCTCCAGGAGCTCAACCCCTGGGGGCCCCAGCACCAGCTCCAGGGGCTCAACCCCAGAGCGCCCGAACCATAGCTCCAAGGGCCTAACCCCTGGGGGCCCCCACCCCAGCTCCAAGGGCCAAACCCCTGAGCGACCGAACCATAGCTCCAGGGACCTAAACCCTGGGGGTCCCAACCCCAGCTCCAGGGGCCCAACTCCTGGGGGCCAAAACACCAGCTCCAGAGGCCCAAACCCTGAGCGCCCGAACCATAGCTCCAGGGGTCTAACCCCTGGGGGCTCGAACCCCACCTCCAAGAGCCCAACCCCTGAGCGCTCAAACCATAGCACCAGGGGAATAAACCCCGGGGGCCCCAACCCCAGCTCCAGGGGCCCAATCCCTGGAGGTCCCTACACCAGCTCCAGGAGCCCAACCCCTGGGGGCCCCAAAACCAGCTACAGGGCCCCAACCCCTGAGCGCCCGAACCATAGCTCCAGAGGCCCAACCCCTGAGTGCCCTAACCATAGCTCCAGTGGCCTCACCCCTGGGGGCCCCAACACCAGCTCCAGGGGCCCAACCCCTGAGCGCCCGAACCATAGCTCCAGGGGCTCAACCCCTGAGCGCCCTAACCATAGCTCCAAGTGCCTAACCCCTGGGCACAACAACCCCAGCTCCAAGGGTCCAACACTGAGCGCCTGAACCATAGTTCCAGGGGCCCAACCCCTGCTGGCCCCAGCACCAGCTCCAGGGGCCCAAACCCTGAGCGCCCGAACAATACCTTCAGGGACCAAACCCCTGGGGGCCCCAACACCAGAACCAGGGGCGCAACCCCTGAGCGCCCAAACCATAGCTCCAGGGGCCTGAACCCTGGGAGCCGCCACCCCAGCTCCAAGGGCCCAACCCCTGAGCGCCCGAACCACAGCTCCAGGGGTCCAACCCCTGAGCGCCCGAAATTTAGCTGCAGGGGCCTAACCCATGGGGGCCCCAACACCAGCTCCAGGAGCCCAAGCCTTGGGGGCCTCAACACCAGCTCTAGAGGCCCAACCCAAGAGAGCCCGAACCATAGCTCCAGGGGCCTAACCCCTAGGGACCCAACACCAGCTCCAGGGGCCCAACCCCTGAGCGCCCGAACCATAGCTCCAGCAGCCTAACCCCTGGGGGCCCCAACACCAGCTCCAGCGTCACAACCTCTGAGCGCCCGAACCATAGCTCCAGGGGCATAACCCCTGGAGGCCCCAACACCAGCTCCAGAAGCCCAATCTCTGGGGGTTCCAACACCAGCTCCAGGGGCTCAACCCCTGAGCACCCGAACCACAGCTCCAGGAGCCTAACCCGTGGGGGCCCAAACACGAGTTCCAGGGGCCCAACCCCTGAGAGCCCGTACCATACCTCCAGGAGCGCAACCCGTGGGGGCCCCAGCGCCAGCTCCAGGGGCTCAACCCCAGAGCACCCGAACCATAGCTCCAAGGGCCTAACCCCTGAGCGCCTGAACCATAGCTCCTGGGGCCTAACCCCTGGGAGCCCCAACCCCAGCTCCAGGGGGCCAACCCCTGAGCGCCCAAACCATAGCTCCTCGGGCCTAACCCCTGGGGGATCCAACCCCAGCTCCAGGGGCCCAACCCCCGAGCGCCTGAACCATAGCTCCAGGGGCCTAACAACTAGGGGCCCCAACACCACCTCCAGGGGCCCAACCCTGAGCGCCCGAACCATAGCTCCAGGGGCCTAACTCCTGGGGGCCCCAACACCAGCTCCAGAAGCCCAATCTCTTGGGGCCCCAACACCAGCACCAGGGGCCCAACTCCTGAGCTCACGAACCATAGCTCCAGGGGCCTGACCCGTGGGGGCCCCAACACCAGCTCCAGGGGCCCAACCCCTGGGGGCCCCAACACCAGCTCTAGGAGCCCAAACCGTGGGGGCCCCAACACCAGCTCCAGGGGCCAAACCCAAGAGCGCCCGAACCATAGCTCCAGGGGCCTTACCCCTGGGGACCGAATACCAGCTCCAGGGGCCCAACCCCTGAGCGCCCGAACCATAGCTCCAGGGGCCTAACCCCTGGGGGCCTCAACACCAGCTCAAGGGGCCCAACTCCTGAGCGCCCGAATCATAGCTCCAGGGGCCTAACTCTTGGGGGCCCCAACACCAGCTCCAGGGGCTCAACCCATGAGCGCCCGAACAATAATTCCAGGGACCTAAACCCTGGGGGCCCCCAATACCAGCTCCAGGGGCCCAGCCCCTGGGGGCCCCAATACCAGCTCCAGGGGCCCAACCCCTGAGTGCCGGAACCATCGCTCCAGGAGCCCAACCCCTGGGGGCCTCAACTCCAGCTTTAGGGGCCCAACCCCTGCGGGCCCCAACCCCAGCTCCAAGAGCCGAACCCCTGAGCGCCCGAACCATAGCTCCACGGCCTAAACAATGGGGGCCCCAACAACAGATCCAGGGGTCCAACCCCTGGGGGCCCTAGCACCAGCTCCAGGGGCCCAACCCCTGGGGCCCTCGACCCCAGCTCCAAGGGCCCAACCCCTGAGCGCTCGAATCATAGCTCCAGGGGCCTAACTCCTAGGGGCCCCAACCCCAGCTCCAGGGGCCCAAACCCTGGAGGCCCCAACACCAGCTCCAGGGACCCAACCCCTGAGCGCCCGAACCATAGCTCCAAGGGCCTAACCCCCTTGGGCCCTAACCCCAGCTCCAGAGGCCCAACCCCGGGGGGCCCCAACACCAGCTCCAGGGGCCCAACCCCTGAGTGCCCGAACCATAGCTCCAGGGTTCTAACCCCCGGGGGCACCAACCACAGCTCCACGGACCCAACCCCTGTACGCCCGAACCATAGCTCCAGGGGCCTAACACCTGGGGGCCCCAACACCAGCTCCAGGGGCCCAACCCCTGAGCGCCCGAACCATAGCTCCAGGGGCCTAACCCCTAGGGCCCCAAAACCAGATCCAGGGGCCCAACCTCTGAGCGCCCGAACAATACCTCCAGGGGCCTAACCCCTGGGGGCCCCAACACCAGCTCCAGCGGCCCAAACCCTGAGCGCCCGAACCATAGCTCCAGGGATCGAGCCCCTGGGGGCCCCAACACCAGCTCCAGGGGCCCAAACCCTGATCTCCCGAACCATAGCTCCAGGGGCCGCACCCCTGGGGGCCCAAACCACAACTCCAGGTGCCCAACCCCTGGGGGCTCCAACATCAGCTCCAGGAGCCCAACCCATGGGGGCAGAACACCAGCTTTAGGGGCCCAATCCCTGGGGGCCCCAAAACCAGCTCCAAGGGCCCAACCCCTGAGCGCCCGAAGAATACCTCCAGGGGCCTAACCCCAGGGGGCCCCAACACCAGCTCCAGGAGCCCAACTCCTGAGCGCCCGAACCATAGCTCCAGGGGCCGAACCCTTGGGGGCCCCAACACCAGCTCCAAGGGCCCAACCCCTGGTTCCCTCGACCCCAGCTCCAAGGGTCCAACCCATGAGCGCCGAAACCATAGCTCCAGGGGCCTAACCCCCGGGAGCCCCAACCCCAGCTCCAAGGGACCAACCCCTGAGCGCCCGAACCATAGCTCCAGGGGCCTAAACCCTGGGGCCCGAACACCAGCCCAAGGGGCCCAACCACTGGGGTCCCAAACACCAGCTGCAGGGGCCCAATCCCTTAGCGCCCGAACCATAGCTCCAGGGGTCTAACCCCTGGGGGCCCCAACACCAGCTCCAGCGGCCCAACCCCTGAGCGCCCGAACCATAGCTCCATGGGCCGAGCCCCTGGGGGCCCCAACACCAGCTCCAGTGGCCCAACCCCTGAGCGCCCGAACCATAGCTCCAGGGGCCGAACCCCTGGGAGCCCCAACACCAGCTCCAGGGGCCCAACCCCTGGGGCCCTCGACCCCACCTCTAAGGGCCCAACCCCTGAGTTCCCGAACCATAGCTCCAGGGGCCTAACCCCCGGGGGACCCAACACCAGCTCCAGGGGTCCAACCCCTGGGGCCCCAACCCCAGCTCCAAGGGCCCAACCCCTGAGCGCCCGAAACATAGCTCCAGGGGCCTAACCCCTGGCGGCCCCAACTCCAGCTCCAGGGGACCAACCACTGGGGGCTCCAACACCAGCTCCAGGAGCCCAACCCCTGGGGGCCCCAACACCAGCTAGACGGGCCGAACCCCTGGGGGCCGCAACACCAGCTCCAGGGGACCAACCCCTGAGCGCCCGAACCATAGCTCCAGGGGCCTAACCCCTGGGGCACCAACACCAGCTCCAGGGGCCCAACCCCTGGGGGCCCCAACACCAGCTCCAGGGGCCCAACCCTTGAGCGCCCGAACCATACCTGCAGGGGCCTAACCCCTGGGGACCCCAACACAAGTTCCAGAGGCCCAACCCCTGAGAGCCCGAACCATACCTCCAGGAGCTCAACCCCTGGGGGCCCCAGCACCAGCTCCAGGGGCTCAACCCCAGAGCGCCCGAACCATAGCTCCAAGGGCCTAACCCCTGGGGGCCCCCACCCCAGCTCCAAGGGCCAAACCCCTGAGCGACCGAACCATAGCTCCAAGGACCTAACCCCTGGGGGTCCCAACCCCAGCTCCAGGGGCCCAACTCCTGGGGGCCAAAACACCAGCTCCAGAGGCCCAAACCCTGAGCGCCCGAACCATAGCTCCAGGGGTCTAACCCCTGGGGGCTCGAACCCCAGCTCCAAGAGCCCAATCCCTGAGCGCTCAAACCATAGCACCAGGGGAATAAACCCCGGGGGCCCCAACCCCAGCTCCAGGGGCCCAATCCCTGGAGGTCCCTACACCAGCTCCAGGAGCCGAACCCCTGGGGGCCCCAAAACCAGCTACAGGGCCCCAACCCCTGAGCGCCCGAACCATAGCTCCAGAGGCCCAACCCCTGAGTGCCCTAACCATAGCTCCAGTGGCCTCACCCCTGGGGGCCCCAACACCAGCTCCAGGGGCTCAACCCCTGAGCGCCCTAACCATAGCTCCAAGTGCCTAACCCCTGGGCACAACAACCCCAGCTCCAAGGGTCCAACACTGAGCGCCTGAACCATAGTTCCAGGGGCCCAACCCCTGCTGGCCCCAGCACCAGCTCCAGGGGCCCAAACCCTGAGCGCCCGAACAATACCTTCAGGGACCAAACCCCTGGGGGCCCCAACACCAGAACCAGGGGCGCAACCCCTGAGCGCCCAAACCATAGCTCCAGGGGCCTGAACCCTGGGAGCCGCCACCCCAGCTCCAAGGGCCCAACCCCTGAGCGCCCGAACCACAGCTCCAGGGGTCCAACCCCTGAGCGCCCGAAACTTAGCTGCAGGGGCCTAACCCCTGGGGGCCCCAACACCAGCTCCAGGGGCCCAACACCTGGGGGCCCCAACACAAGCACCAGGGGCCCAACTCCTGAGCGACCGAACCATAGCTCCAGGGTCCTGACTCCTGGGGGCCCCAACACCAGCTCCAGGGGCCCAACCCCTGGGGGCCCAAACACCAGCTCCAGGAGCCAAAGCCTTAGGGGCCTCAACACCAGCTCTAGAGGCCCAACCCAAGAGAGCCCGAACCATAGCTCCAGGGGCCTAACCCCTAGGGACCCAACACCAGCTCCAGGGGCCCAACCCCTGAGCGCCCGAACCATAGCTCCAGCAGCCTAACCCCTGGGGGCCCCAACACCAGCTCCAGCGGCCCAACCTCTGAGCGCCCGAACCATAGCTCCAGGGGCCTAACCCCTGGAGGCCCCAACACCAGCTCCAGAAGCCCAATCTCTGGGGGTTCCAACACCAGCTCCAGGGGCTCAACCCCTGACCACCCGAACCACAGCTCCAGGAGCCTAACCCTTTGGGGCCCAAACACGAGTTCCAGGGGCCCAACCCCTGAGAGCCCGTACCATACCTCCAGGAGCGCAACCCGTGGGGGCCCCAGCGCCAGCTCCAGCTCCAGGGGCTCAACCCCAGAGCACCCGAACCATAGCTCCAAGGGCCTAACCCCTGAGCGCCTGAACCATAGCTCCTGGGGCCTAACCCCTGGGAGCCCCAACCCCAGCTCCAGGGGCCCAACCCCTGAGCGCCCAAACCATAGCTCCTCGGGCCTAACCCCTGGGGGATCCAACCCCAGCTCCAGGGGCCCAACCCCCGAGCGCCTGAACCATAGCTCCAGGGGACCAACAACTAGGGGCCCCAACACCACCTCCAGGGGCCCAACCCTGAGCGCCCGAACCATAGCTCCAGGGGCCTAACTCCTGGGGGCCCCAACACCAGCTCCAGAAGCCCAATCTCTTGGGGCCCCAACACCAGCACCAGGGGCCCAACTCCTGAGCTCACGAACCATAGCTCCAGGGGCCTGACCCGTGGGGGCCCCAACACCAGCTCCAGGGGCCCAACCCCTGGGGGCCCCAACACCAGCTCCAGGAGCCCAAACCTTGGGGGCCCCAACACCAGCTCCAGGGGCCAAACCCAAGAGCGCCCGAACCATAGCTCCAGGGGCCTTACCCCTGGGGACCGAATACCAGCTCCAGGGGCCCAACCCCTGAGCGCCCGAACCATAGCTCCAGGGGCCTAACCCCTGGGGGCCTCAACACCAGCTCAAGGGGCCCAACTCCTGAGCGCCCGAATCATAGCTCCAGGGGCCTAACTCTTGGGGGCCCCAACACCAGCTCCAGGGGCTCAACCCATGAGCGCCCGAACAATAATTCCAGGGACCTAAACCCTGGGGGCCCCCAATACCAGCTCCAGGGGCCCAACCCCTGAGTGCCGGAACCATCGCTCCAGGAGCCCAACCCCTGGGGGCCTCAACTCCAGCTTTAGGGGCCCAACCCCTGCGGACCCCAACCCCAGCTCCAAGAGCCCAACCCCTGAGCGCCCGAACCATAGCTCCACGGCCTAAACAATGGGGGCCCCAACAACAGATCCAGGGGTCCAACCCCTGGGGGCCCTAGCACCAGCTCCAGGGGCCCAACCCCTGGGGCCCTCGACCCCAGCTCCAAGGGCCCAACCCCTGAGCGCTCGAACCATAGCTCCAAGGGCCTAACCCCCTTCGGCCCTAACCCCAGCTCCAGAGGCCCAACCCCGGGGGGCCCCAACACCAGCTCCAGGGGCCCAACCCCTAAGTGCCCGAACCATAGCTCCAGGAGTCTAACCCCCGGGGGCACCAACCACAGCTCCACGGACCCAACCCCTATACGCCCGAACCATAGCTCCAGGAGCCTAACACCTGGGGGCCCCAACACCAGCTCCAGGGGCCCAACCCCTGAGCGCCCGAACCATAGCTCCAGGGGCCTAACCCCTAGGGCCCCAAAACCAGATCCAGGGGCCCAACCTCTGAGCGCCCGAACAATACCTCCAGGGGCCTAACCCCTGGGAGCCCCAACACCAGCTCCAGCGGCCCAACCCCTGAGCGCCCGAACCATAGCTCCAGGGGCCGCACCCCTGGGGGCCCAAACCACAACTCCAGGTGCCCAACCCCTGGGGGCTCCAACATCAGCTCCAGGAGCCCAACCCATGGGGGCCAGAACACCAGCTTTAGGGGCCCAATCCCTGGGGGCCCCAAAACCAGCTCCAAGGGCCCAACCCCTGAGCGCCCGAAGAATACCTCCAGGGGCCTAACCCCTGGGGGCCCCAACACCAGCTCCAGGGGCCCAACTCCTGAGCGCCCGAACCATAGCTCCAGGGGCCGAACCCTTGGGGGCCCCAACACCAGCTCCAAGGGCCCAACCACTGGTTCCCTCGACCCCAGCTCCAAGGGTCCAACCCATGAGCGCCGAAACCATAGCTCCAGGGGCCTAACCCCCGGGGGCCCCAACCCCAGCTCCAAGGGACCAACCCCTGAGCGCCCGAACCATAGCTCCAGGGGCCTAACCCCTGGGGCCCGAACACCAGCCCAAGGGGCCCAATCACTGGGGTCCCAAACGCCAGCTCCAGGGGCCCAATCCCTTAGCGCCCGAACCATAGCTCCAGGGGTCTAACCCCTGGGGGCCCCAACACCAGCTCCAGCGGCCCAACCCGTGAGCGCCCGAACCATAGCTCCATGGGCCGAGCCCCTGGGGGCCAAACACCAGCTCCAGTGGCCCAACCCCTGAGCGCCCGAACCATAGCTCCAGGGGCCGAACCCCTGGGAGCCCCAACACCAGCTCCAGGGGCCCAACCCCTGGGGCCCTCGACCCCACCTCTAAGGGCCCAACCCCTGAGTTCCCGAGCCATAGCTCCAGGGGCCTAACCCCCGGGGGACCCAACACCAGCTCCAGGGGACCAACCACTGGGGGCTCCAACACCAGCTCCAGGAGCCCAACCCTTGGGGGCCCCAACACCAGCTTTAGGGGCCCAACCACTGGGGGCCCCAACCCCAGCTCCACGGGCCAAACCCCTAGAGGCCCCAACTCCAGCTCCAAGGGCCCAACCCCTGACAGCCCGAACCATAGCTCCAGGGGCCTAACCCCTGGGGGCCCGAACACCAGCTCCTGTGGCCGAACCCCTGGGGGCTCCAAAACCAGCTCCAGGGTCCCAACCCCTGAGCGCCCAAACCAAAACTCCAGGGGCCCAACCCCTGAGCGCCCGTACCATAGCTCCAGGGGCCTAACTCCTGGGGGCCCCAACACCAGTTCCAGGGCCCTAACCCCTGGGGGCCCCAACACCAGCTCCACGGGCCCAACCCCTGAGCGCCCGAACCATAGCTCCAGGGGCCTAACCCCTGGGGGCCCGAACACCAGCTCCAGGGGCCCAACCCCTGGGGCCCTCGACCCCAGCTCCAAGGGCCCAACCCCTGAGTGCCCGAACCATAGCTCCAGGGGCCTAACCCGTGGGGGCCCCAACCCCAGTTCCAATGGCCCAAACCCTGAGCGCCCGAACCATAGCTCCAGGGGCCTAACCCGTGGGGGCCCAAACACCAGATCCAGGGGACGAACCCCTGGAGGCCCCAACACCAGATCCAGGGGCCAAACCCCTAGGGGCCTCAACACCAGCTCAACGGGCCCAACCCCTGAGCGCTCGAACTATAGCTCCAGGGGCCCAACCCCTGAGCGCCCGAACCAGAGCTCCAGGGGCCTAGCCCCTGGGGCCCCAACAGCAGCTCCAGGGGCCCAACCCCTGGGGACCCAAAATCAGCTCCAGGGGCCCAACCCCTGGGGGCACAAACACGAGCTCCAGGGGCCCAACCCCTGAGCGCCCGAACCATAGATCCAGGGGCCTAACCCCCTTGGGCGCCAACCCCAGCTCCAGAGGCCCAACCCCGGGGGGCCCCAACACCAGCTCCAGGGTCCCAACCCCTGAGTGCCCGAACCATAGCTCCAGGGGTCTAACCCCCGGGGGCACCAACCACAGCTCCATCGGCCCAAACCCTGTGCGCCCGAACCATAGCTCCAGGGCCTAACACCTGGGGGCCCCAACACCAGCTCCAGGGGCCCAACCCCTGAGCGACGGAACCATAGCTCCAGGGGCCCAACCCCCGAGTGCCCGAACCATAGCTCCAGGGGCCTAACCCCTAGGGCCCCAAAACCAGCTCCAGGGGCCCAACCTCTGAGTGCCCGTACAAAACCTCCAGGGACCAAACTCCTGGGGGCCCCAACACCAGCTCCAGGGGCCAAACCCCTGAGCTCCCGAACCATAGCTCCAGGGGCCGCACCCCTGGGGGCCCCAACACCAGCTCCAGGGGCCCAACCCCTGGGGGCCCCAACACCAGACCCAGACGCCCAGCCCCTGAGCGCACGAACCACAGCTCCAGCGGCCTAACCCCTGGGGGCCCCAAGCCCAGCTCCAAGGTCCCAACCCCTGAGCGCCCGAACCATAGCTCCAGGGGCCTAGCCCCTGGGGAACCAACAGCAGCTCCAGGGGCCCAACCCCTGGGGACCCAAAACCAGCTCCAGGGGCCCAACCCCTGGGGGCCCAAACACCAGCTCCAGGGGCCCAACCCCTAAGCGCCCGAACCATAGATCCAGGGGCCTAACCCCCTTGGGCGCCAACCCCAGCTCCAGAGGCCCAACCCCGGGGGGCCCCAACACCAGCTCCAGGGGCCCAACCCCTGAGTGCCCGAACCATAGCTCCAGGGGTCTAACCCCCGGGGGCACCAACCACAGCTCCATCGGCCCAAACCCTGTGCGCCCGAACCATAGCTCCAGGGGCTTAACACCTGGGGGCCCCAACACCAGCTCCAGGGGCTCAACCCCTGAGCGACGGAACCATAGCTCCAGGGGCCCAACCCCTGAGTGCCCGAACCATAGCTCCAGGGGCCTAACCCCTAGGGCCCCAAAACCAGCTCCAGGGGCCCAACCTCTGAGCTCCCGTACAATACCTCCAGGGGCCAAACTCCTGAGGGCCCCAACACCAGCTCCAGGGGCCAAACCTCTGAGCTCCCGAACCATAGCTCCAGGGGCCGCACCCCTGGGGGCCCCAACACCAGCTCCAGGGGCCCAACCCCTGGGGGCCCCAACACCAGATCCAGGGGCCCAGCCTCTGAGCGCCCGAACCACAGCTCCAGCGGCCTAACCCCTGGGGGCCCCAAGCCCAGCTCCAAGGTCCCAACCCCTGAGCGCCCGAACCATAGCTCCAGGGGCCTAACCCCTGGGGGCCCCAACCCCAGCTCCAGGTGCCCAACCCATGGGGGCCCCAACACCAGCTTTAGGGGCCCAACCCCTGGGGGCCCCAACACCAGCTCCAAGGGAACAACCCCTGAGCGCCCGAAGAATACCTCCAGGGGCCTAACCCCTGGGGGCCCCAACACCAGCTCCAGGGGCCCAACCCCTGAGCGTCCGAACCATAGCTCCAGGGGCCGAACCCGTGGGGGCCCCAACACCAGCTCCAAGGGCCCAACCCCTGGGGCCCTCGACCCCAGATCCAAGGGCCCAACCCATGAGCGCCGAAACCATAGCTCCAGGGGCCTAACCTCCGGGGGCCCCAACCCCAGCTCCAAGGGCCCAACCCCTGACAGCCCGAACCATAGCTCCAGGGACCTAACCCCTGGGGGCTCAAACACCAGCTCCAGGGGCCGAACCCCTGGGGGCCCCAACACCAGCTCCAGGGGCCCAACCCCTAAGCGCCCGAACCATAGCTGCAGGGGCCCAACCCCTGAGCGCCCGAACCATAGCTACAGGGGCCTAATAGCTGGGCGCCCCAACACCAGCTCCAGGGGCCAAACCCCTGGGGGCCCCAACAGCAGCTCCAGGGGCCTAACCCCTGAGCGCCAGAACCATTGCTCCAGGGGACCAACCCCTGAGCGCCCGATCCATAGCTCCAGGGGCCTAACCCCTGGGGCCCCAACACCAGCTCCAGGGGCCCAACCCCTGAGCGCCCGAACCATAGTTCCATGGGCCTAACCCCTGGCGGCCTCAACACTAGCTCCAGGGGCCCAAACCCTAGTTCCCTCGACCCCAGCTCCAAGGGCCCAATCCCTGAGTGCCCGAACCATAGCTCCAGGGGCCTAACCGTTGGGGCCCCAACACCAGCTCCAGGGGCCCAACCCCTGGGGGCCCCGACACCAGCTCCAGGGGCTCAACCCCTGGGGGCCCCAACAACAGCTCCAGAGGCCCAGCCCCTGAACGCCCGAACCATAGCTCCAGGGACCTAACCCCTGGGGCCCCAACACCAGCTCCAGGGGTCCAACTCCTGAGCGCCCGAACCACTGCTCCAGGGGCCTAACCCCTGGGGACCCCAACCCCAGCTCCAGTGGCTTAACCCCTGGGGGCCCCAACCCCAGCTCTAAGGGCCCAACAACTGAGCGCCCGAACCATAGCTCCAAGGGCCTAACCTCTGTGGGTTCCAACACCAGCTCCAGGGGTCCAACCCCTGGGGGCCCGAACACCAGCTCCAGGGGCAAAACACCTGAGCGCCCGAACCATAGCTACAGGGGCCTAACCCCTGGGGGCCCCAATCCCAGCTCCAAGGGCCCAACCCCTGAACGCCCGAACCATACCTCCAGGGACCTAACACTTGGGGCTCAACACCAGCTCCAGGGGCCCACCGCTGGGGGCCCCAACACCAGCTCCAGGGGCCCAACCCAAGGGGGATCCAACATAAGCTCCAGGGGCCCAACCCCTGAGTGCCAGAACCATAGCTCCAGGGGCCTAACCCCTGGGGGCCCCAACCCCAGCTCCAAGGGCCCAACCCCTGAGCGAACAAACCATAGCTCCAGGGGCCTAACCCCTGCGGCCCCAACACCAGCTCCAGGGGCCCAACCCCTGGGGGCCGCAACAGCAGCTCCAGGGGCCCAACTCCTGAGAGCCCGAACCATAGCTCCAGGGGCCTAACCCCTGGGGCCCCGACACCAGCTCCAGGGGCCCAACCCCTGAGCGCCCGAACCATAGCTCCAGTGGCCTAACCCTTGGGGCCACAACACCAGCTCCAGGGGCTAAATCCCTGGGAGCCCCAACACCAGCTCCAGGGGCCTAACCCCTCGGGAACAAAAACACCAGCTCCAGAGGCCCAACCCCTGGGGGCCCCAACACCAACTTCAGGAGCCCAACCCCTGGGGGCCCTAACACCAGCCCCAGGGGCCCAACCCCAGATTGCTCGAAATATAGCTCCAGGGGTCCAACCCCTGAGCGCCCGAACCATAGCTCCAGGGGCCTCACCCCTGGGGGCCCCAACACCAGCTCCAGGGCCCAAACCCCTGAGCGCCCGAACCATAGCTCCAGGGGCCTAACCCCTGGGGGCCCACACCCCAGCTCGAAGGGCCCAAATCCTGAGCGCCCGAACCTTAGCTCCAAGGACCTAACCCCTGGGGGCCCCTACCCCAGCTCCAGGGGCCCAACCCCTGGGGGACCCAGCACCAGCTCCAGGGGCACAACCCCTGAGCGCCCGAACCATAGCTCTAGGGGCCTATCCCCCGGGGGCCCCAACCCAAGCTCCAGGGGCCCAACCCCTGGGGACACCAACACCAGATCCAGGAGTCCAACCCCTGGGGGCCCCAACACCAGCACCAGGGGACCAACCCCAGAATGCCCGAACCTTTGCTCCAGCGGCCTAAACCCTGGGGGGCCCCACCCCAACTCCAAGGGCCCAACCCCTGAGCGCCCGAACCATAGCTCCAGGGGCCTAACCCCTGGGGGCCCCAACATCAGCTCCAGGGGCTTAACCCCCGGGCCCCAACCCCAGCTCCAACGGCCCATCCCCTGAGCGCCAGAACCATAGCTCCAGGGGCCTAAGCCCTGGGGGCCCCAAAACCAGCTCCAGGGGCCGAACCCCTGAGCGCCCGAACCATAGCTCCAGAGCCCAGCCCATGAGAGCCCTAACCATAGCTCCAGTGGCCTCAACCCTGGTGGCCCCAACGCCAGATCCAGGGGCCCAAACCCTGAGCGCCCGAACCATAACTCCAGGGGCCCAACCCATGAGCGCCCTAACCATAGCTCCAAGGGCCTAACAACTGGGTGTCACAACCCCAGCTCGAAGGGTTCAACTCCTGAGCGCCCGAACCATAGCTCCAGGAGCCCAACCCCTGAGCGCCCGAACCATAGCTCCAGGGGCCTAACCCCAGCTCCAGGGGCCCAACCCCTGGGGACCCCAACACTAGCTCCAGGAGCCCAAACCCTGAGCCCCAGAGCCATAACTCCAGGGGCCTAACCCCTGGGGCCCCAACACCAGCTCCAGGGGCCCCACCCCTGAGCGCCCGAACCATAGCTCCAGGGGCCTAACCCCTGGGGTCCCAACACCAGCTCCAAGGGCCCAACCCCTGGGGGCCCCAACACCAGCTCCAGAGGCCCAACCTCTGAGCAACCGAACCATAGCTCCAGGGGCCTAACCCCTGGGGGCCCCAACACCAGCTCCAGAGGCCCAACCCCTGAGCGCCATAACAATACCTCCAGGGGCATAACCCCTGGAGGCCCCAACACCAGCTCCAGGGCCCAAACCCCTGAGCGCCCGAACCATAGCTCCAGGGGCCTAACCCCTGGAGGCCGCCACCCCAGCTCCATGGGCCCAACCCAGGAGCGCCCGAACCATAGCTCCAGTGGCCTAACCCCCATGGACCCCAACCCCAACTCCCAGGGCCCAACCCCTGAGCGCCCGAGCCATAGTTTCAGGGGCCTAACCCCTGGGGACCCTAACACCAGCTCCAGGGGCCTAACCCCTGAGCGCTCGAACCATAGCTCCAGAAGCCTAACCCCTGGGGGCCACCACCCCAGCTCCAAGGGCCCAACCCCTGTGCGCCCGAAAAATAGCTCCACGGGCCTAACCCCTGGGGACCCCAACACAAGTTCCAGTGGCCCAACCCCTGAGCGCCCGAACCATAGCTCCACGGGCCACACCCCTGGGGGCCCCAACACCAGACCCAGGGGCCCAACCCCCGGGGGCCCGAACACCAGCTAAAGTGGCCAAACCCCTGGGGGCCCCAACACTAGCTCCAGGGGCCCAACCCCTGAGCGCCCTAACCATAGTTCCAAGGGCCTAACCCATCGGCTCCCCAACCCCAACTCCAAGGGTCCAACCCCTGAGCGACCGAACCATAGCTCCAAGGGCCGAACCCCTGGGGGCCCGAATCCCAGCTCCAGGGGCCCAACCCCTGGGTGCCCAAACACCAGCTCCAGGGGCCCAACCCCTGAGCGCCCGAACCATGACTCCAGGGGTCTAACCCCTGGGGGCCCCAACCGCAGCTCGAAGGGCCCAACCCCGAAGCGCCCGAACCATATCTCCAGGGGCCTAACCGCTGGGGGCTCCAACCCCAGCTCCAAGGGCCCAACCCCTGAGCGCCCGAACCATAACTCCAGGGGTCTAACCCTTGGGGGCCCCAACCGCAGCTCGAAGGGCCCAACCCCAAAACCCCCGAACCATAGCTCCAGAGGCCTAACCCCTGGGGACCTCAACCCCAGCTCCAAGGGCCCAACCCCTGAGGGCCCGTACCATCGCTCCAGGGGCCTAACCCCTCGGGGCCCCCACCCAAGCTCCAAGGGCCCAACCCCTTGGGGCCCCAACACCAGCTCCAGGGGCCCAACCCCTGGGGCCCTCGACCCCAGCTCCAGGGGCCCAACCGCTGAGTGCCCGAACCATTGCTCCAGGGGCCTAACCCCCGGGGGCCCTAACCCCAGCTCCAAGGGCCCAACCCCTGAGCGCTCGAACCATAGCTCCAGGGGCCTATCCCCTGGAGGACCCAACACCAGCTGCAGGGGCCAAACCCCTAGGGGCCCGAACACCAGCTCCAGGGGCCCAACCCCTGAGCGCCCGACCCATAGCTAAAGGGGCCCAACCCCTGAGCGCCCGAACCATAGCTCCAGGGGCCTAACCGCTGGGGACCCAACACCAGCTCTACGGGCCCAACCCCTGGGGGCCCCAACACGAGCTCCAGGGGCCCAACCCCTGAGCGCCCGAACCATAGGTCCAGTTGCCTAACCCCTGGGGGCCCCAACACCAGTTCCAGGGGCCCAACCCCTGAGTACCCGAACAATACCTCCAGGGGCTAACCTCTGGGGGCCCCAACACCAGCTCCATGGGCCCAACCCCTGAGCGCCCGAACCATAGCTCCAGGGGCCTAACCCCTGGGGACCCCAACCCAGCTCCAAGGGCCCAACCCCTGAGCGCTCGAACCATAGCTCCAGGGGCCCAACTCCTGAGCGCCCGAACAGTACCTCCAGCGGCCTAACCCCTTGGGGCCCCAACACCAGCTCCTGGGGCCGAACCCCTGAGAACCCGAACCATACCTCCAGGGGCCTAACCCCTGTGGGCCCCAACACCAGCTCCAGCGGCCCAATCCCTGAGCGCCTTAACCATAACTCCAGGGGCCTAACCCCTGGCGGCCCCCACCCCAGCTCCAAGGGCGCAACCCCTGAGCGCCCGAACCATAGCTCCAGGGGCCTAACCCTTGGGGGTCCCATCCCCAGCTCCAGGGGAACAACCCCTGGGGGCCCCAACACCAGCTCCAGAGGCCGAACCCCTGCGCACCCCAATCATAGCTCCGGTGCGAAACCCCCGGGGGCCCCAACCCCAGCTCCAGGGTCCCAACCCCTGGAGCCCTCGACCCCAGCTCCAGGGGCCCAACCCCTGAGCGCCCGAACCATAGCTCCAGGGGCCTAACCCCCGGGGACTCCTACCCCAGCTCCAAGGGTCCAACCCCTGAGCGCCCGAACCATAGCTCCAGGGGCCTAACCCCTGGGGGCCCCAACACCAGCTCCAGGGGCCCAACCCCTGGGGGTCCCAACACCAGCTCCAGGGGCCCAACCCCTGAGTGCCCGAAGCATGGCTCCAGGGGCCCAAAACCTGAGCGCCCAAACCATAGCTCCAGGGGCCCAACCCCTGGGGATCCAACACCAGCTCCAGGGGCCCAACCCCTGAGCGCCCGAACCATAGCTCCAGGGGCCTAACCCCTGGGGGCCCCAACACCAGCTCCAGGGGCCCAACCCCTGGGGGTCCCAACACCAGCTCCAGGAGCCTAATCCCTGGAGGCCCCAACACCAGCTCCAGGATCCCAACCCCTGGGGGCCCCAACACCACCTCCAGGGGCTAAACCTCTTAGCGCACCAACCTTAGCAACAGGGGCCTAACCCCTGGAGGCCCCAACACCAGCTTCAGGGGTCTAACCCGTGGGGGCCCCAACCCCAGCTCTAAGGGTCCAACCCCTGAGCGCCCGAACCATAGCTCCAGGGGCCTAACCCCCAGAGGCCCCAACCTCAGCTCCATAAGCCCAACCCGTGGGGCCCTCGACCCCATCTCCAAGGGCCCAAACCATGAGCGCCCGAACCATAGCTCCAGGGGCCTAACCCCTGGGGGCCCCAACCCCAGCTCCAGTCGCCCAAACCCTGGGGGCCCAAACACCAGCTCCAGTTGCCCAACCCCTGAGCGCTCGAACCATAGCTCCAGTGGCCTAACCCCTGAGCGCTCTAACCATAGCTCCAAGGGCCTAACCCCTGGGCACCCCAACCCCAGCTCCAAGGGTCCAACCCCTGAGCGCCCGAACCATAGCTCCAGGGGCCTAGCCGCTGGGGGCTCCAACCCCAGCTCCAAGGGCCCAACCCCTCAGCGCCCAGACCGTAACTCCAGGGGTCTAACCCCTGGGGGCCCCAACCACAGCTCGAAGGGCCCAACCCCGAGGCACCCTAACCATAGCTCCAGAGGCCTAACCCCTGGGGACCTCAACCCCAGCTCCAAGGGCCCAACCCCTGAGCGCCCGTAGCATCGCTCCAGGGGCCTAAGCCCTCGGGGCCCCCACCGAAGCTCCAAGGTCCCAACCCCTTGGGGCCCCAACACCAGCTCCAGGGGCCCAACCCCTGAGCGCCCGAATATAGCTCCAGGGTCCGAAACCCTGGGGGCCCCAACCCCAACTCCAGGGGCTGAACCCCTGGACGCCCCAAACGTAGCTCCAGGGACACACACCCGGGGGGCCCCAACCCGAGCTCCAGGGCCCAACCCCTGGGGGCCACAACCGTAGCTCCAGGGGCCCAACCCCTGTGGGCTCCAACCCAATCTCCAGGGCCCCAACCCCTGGGGACCCCAACCATAGGTCCAGGGACCCAACCCCTTGGGGGCCAAAACCCCAGCAATTATGGCCCAGTCCCTGGATGCCCAAACTCAAACTGCACGGGCCTAAACCCTGGGGTCCCCTACCGTAGCTCCGGGGGCCCAACCCCTGGGGGCCCAAACCCCTGCAATAGGGGTCCAATCCGTAGGGGCCTCAACGGTAGCTATAGGGACCCAAACCCTGGGGGCCCCAACCCTTGCTCCAGTGGCCCAACCCCTGGGGGCCCCAACCGTAGCTCCCATTGCCAAACCCTTGGTGGCCTGTACCCCAGCAATATGGGCTAAACTCCTGGCGGTCCCAACTGTAGCTCCAGGGGCCCAACCTCTGGGGGCCGCAGACCCAGCAATAGGGGCCCAACCCCTGGGGGCCCCTACCCTAGCTCCAGGGGCCCATCCCCTGCGGGGCTCTACCCTAGCAATACCGGCTCAACCGCTGGGGGCCCCAACTGTAGCTCCAGGGGCCCAACCCTTGGGGGCCGCAGTCCCAGCAATAGGGGTCCAACCCCTGTGGACTCCAACCCCAGCTCTAGGGGCCCAACCCCTGTGGGCCCCAGCCCTAGCTCCAGGGGCCCAACCACTGGAAGCCGCAAACCCAGCAATAGGGGCCCAAACCCTGGGGGCCCCAACCTCAGCTCCAGGGGTCCCAACCCCTGGGGGCCTCAACTCTAGCTCCAGGGGCCCAACCCCTGGTTGGCCCAACCGTAGCTCGAGGTGCCCAACTCCTGGGAGACCTAACTCCAGGTCCAGCGGCCCAAACCCTTGGGGCCCCAACCCCAGCAATAGGGACCCAACCCCTGGGGTCCCCAACCGTGGCCCTGGACAACCACGAGTAGTAATGAGCTCGATCTTATTCATCACCATGCAATTTTGACAGTGTTACACGGCCCTTTTAGGGCTTATGTCCGGCTTCCCAGCCTTCATTTCCGTTGGCGCCGCCGGGTGTTCTGAAAAAAGTGCGCGTGTATGTTTTTGACTAGGGGATGTGTTGTGCATTTTTGTGCTTGATTACATGAATAAATAGTGTATTAAGTATCAGGGTGGATTAATGAAAAAGTTAAATAATAATGTAATCTAGGTTTAAAAGGGAATTTTCTAAGGCAAAACCTGTTTGGTAAGCACAGGGTAAAAAGGCATTGAAACTAGTCAATATCAATGTAGGTTAAGAAAAAATATTAAAACTAAGTTAAAAGGATAATTAACTGAAGCAAAACCTGTTTTGTAAGCACATAACCAAAAACTATAAAGAAATACTTATAAACTAGGTTTGAAAAAAATTGACAAAGGCAAAGCCTGTTTGCTAAGCACAGCATAAAAACTTTATAAAAAAGTGGCTAAGAAAAACACAATAAAACTTAAGGTAAACTTAAAAAAAGTTTACCTTTGCAGTCTTTTTGTAAAACGAGATAGCTTTTTTGGTTTAACCCTAGTAAATAAAACACATTAAAATTAATTAATACCAATGAGAAAAGAAAAAACGAAATATAAAAGGAAAATTGACAAAGGCAAAGCCTGTTTGGTAAGTACGGGGTAAAAACTTATTTAAACTATTCAATATCATTGCAGATTAAGAAAAAAGAGCAAAGATAAAGAGCACATGGAGGAATTAGAATGAGACAGAGAGAGAAGCAGGCAGAGTCTGTTTAGTAAGCATAGGGTAAAAAAGCATTCAGAATCAGGGCAGTTTAGAAGACAAGAAAAGCGAAGAGAGAGTCCACTTTGCAAAGAGCAAAGATAGAGAGCACAGGGTAGGATTAAAGAGAAAGAGAGAGAATTTTTTCCTTTTCCCGTCTTTCTGTAGAATGAGGCAGCTTTCCTGGTACAAACCCTCTCAGGCTTGTTATCACCGCCTTTGGATCGGACCAATCAGAGGTGGTTTTACAATAGCGTGATATAATTCATTTTCCTGAATCAATCCTAGTGTCTCAAGACTTTAAGCAAGAGCCAGCGCCCCCTTCTTTCCCCCCTTCCTTTTATCCGTTTTTTCTTATCTAAAGAAACAGACCCGCAGCATTTTCCCGCCAAGTAGTCCTTTTACAAAGACGTTTTTATAAAAGTTAAAACCACAAAGCTTTTTGTAATAAACCATATTTAAAGTTTTTCCCTAGGTTTTAAACTAACTTTTTTTTTTGTTTTTTTTTAGTAAAAGCAATGTGAAAGTCGGGCAAAGCACCTGTTAGCAAAGAAGCCTCTGTGAGCATTGGGTCAGAGATAAGAAGATTACTTCTTTCCCAAACTTTTTAACAAACACAAGTTACAGTTACATTAAGTTTTGCAAAGGGATAATGACTCGAAAAGACAAACCTAAGACACAGCCCTTTTGTATGTGTTGTAATAAAAAATTAAGCAGAAGCACCCTAGATTTTTTTTTAGTAACAGGCGGTTTATAGTCCCCATATTTAGTAAACCTGCGGATTAGATAGAAGATTGCTTTTTTCCCCCACTTTTTAACAAATAAAGGAGAAAAGGAAACCTGAAAACTCATAGCCTTTATTTACGCATAGGTGTATTAATAACATGTAAGCGTGTAAAAACAGTTTAGGGTTATAAAACAAATGTGTTGTAACAAAAAAAGGTTGTTTTTTTAATTTTAGGCTAACCCGGGCCATTTTATAGTAAAAACAGCAGGCTTTTGCAGCAGCTGCTAGCAAAAACAGCCTCTGTAACTCAGTATATTAAAAATAAAAAGAACAAAACATAACAGGGTCTTCTTTTAAAGCAAAAGAACGCCAAAAACAGGTATTAAAAAACATACTAATTTACTATCAAAACTAAGCTTTTTAACCGTTAAAGTTTAAAAGCTAAAGTGTGTAGCCAAAAACTTCCCGCGTTTTTTAAAAAACCAACTTAGACAACTCCCCCTCCGCTCTTAGCTAAACAGACAGAGCCTTCGGCTTTTTTTTAATCCTGTAACAAAAGCTAAATACCGGTTTAAAATGTGTTTTTAAAGTAATACCTATTTTTTTAACTTACTAACAATGAAAAATAAGTTGTGTAAAAGTTTAACGTGGTTTATTTTTAAATTAGCAGTTTTGTTTTAAAAACTAAGGCCATAAGACAAATTAAAGAAATACAGGTTGCAGTTTTTAAAAAGTTTTTGGTTACAAGGGTGTAAATGAGTACATTACCATTTACAAACGCTTTTTATTAACTGTTTAAACACATTTACTATAAAAAATAACATTTTTAGCCATTAAAGAAAGCTAAAGTATATAGGCACTCCCCAAGCCACACCCGCCTTTTTTCCTAGAAAAGTGCCCTTTACACACCCTGTTTTTTTAACGAAACGCCTTTTTAAATATTAATTTTGGGGGGTGGAGGGCAAAACCTTTTTTTAAAAACAGGTTTAAACCTATAAATAGAGGAACAAAAAACTGAACAAGCCTGTTAATGAAACATTGCTAATACAAGACTTTTACCGTTACGGGGAGCAACAACATGGTAAGAAACCTTACTATAATTTGTGTGGGTCGCCAAGGTATTACACCAGTCTTATGCTTAGTTAAAAGGCAATATTCTTTCTTTTAAATAGGACGAGGCCTTTTTTCTTGACATTCCAGATGCCGCGCTACAAGCTTTAAACTTTGGTAAGCTAATTAATATGCTACACAATTAATTTATTTTTAAGATAAAATGTTTTAAAAAATTTTATTTTTTAATTTAGAACAAGATGGAAGTCAAAACCACCCAATAGTTTTCCTGAAATTACAGAAGAAGGTATGAACTGTTTTTTAAATATGTGTTTTTTAAAATAAAAAAATCTGATGTTGGAAGTAGTGTGCATTTTAGGGGCTTGAAAACCCTTAACGCTTTTACTGTGCCGTTGTACCGCCCCAGCGTGGTGTAAACTATAAGAGCGCTTTATTTTGTACATTTTATCTAAACGCGGATTTTAGCCCCCTTATTGCTAAAACGTTTTTAAAATATATATATTTGGGGAACAGCTTTGTTGTTGTTAGTAAAAAAAAGCCGTGCTAAAAAACATTCTGTTTATGTGTCTCGGCAGACTCATCAAGCGTTATTCCTCAATAAGAAATGTTGAAGCGGACCGCGATTAAAGAGGCCAAGAAATTTCCCTTTGAGGCAGCTGCAGTTGGAAGCAAGGGTATTAAGCACAGCGATTTTGAACAGCCCTGCGCGTCCAAATCCCTTATTGCACAAAACCAGCCGGCACAAAAAAGGCCAAAAAGTCTACCTCTAAAATAGCATTCGTTTTCAGGGAGGGGGGAAAGGGGCTCAGACCCCCCCCAGCTTTTGAACCACCGACAGCTACATCTACAACTTCCAGGAACCATGGTAAGCGAGGCAGAGGAGTTAAAGCCCCTAATTTTCAACAGACCTTTGCCTCTCCGACCCAAAACAAATTAACTTTAAAAACAAACAACTCTGTGGAAGCAACCGTGTTTACCGGTGGTTTGAGCAGTGTGAAGAAGTTAACCCCCCCGGCTTTTGGAACCTGCAAAACCCTTGCCACAAACAAGAATCTTCCTGTGGGGCTGGCTGCATCAGTTGCTGCTTGTAACGAGCTGTTTAGTGTTTGTACATCTCTAAAGCGTTTAACCGATAAAAAAAGTTTTCAAAGCTAATTCTTGAGGTGTTTCAAAAACAAAAATTTCCACAAGAAACGGTGGCTTTTAGACCAAAAAATAGCAGATACACGGGCACTAATTGAAAAAGTGGAAAGTGTGATAAAGGGGGAAGGAAGAGGCTGACTGAACATGAAACCTAAAAATGTAAAGAAGGGTAGGGAAAAAAAATGGAAAAAATCTAAAATATTAAGAAGACTTTTGGCCAAAAACATAAAAAACCAAACCTATTTTAAAAAACAACCCCCCCCAACCAAGAAAGGGAAATAGACCCTCCCACCCCTTCTTCTTCTTCTGAAGGTCCAGATTCCCCCGCTCCTGATACACCACAACAGGTGTGTTTGGAGCGTGTAAAATACTGGATAAGACCTCGAAGAGCGTTTAAAGCTTATGGACGTTTTCAAGAATTTCGTTTTGCTAATCTGGACAGAGTACCCGGGTTCACAGAAGCCATGGCGGCCATCGACATCGCTATTCATAATTTGCTAGATGATATTAATAATCAGGCGTGCCCTGAAGATTTTGTACAGCAACGCTTAGATGTCCCTGGGATAAATCACCAGATCTTTTCTTTAGAGAGATCCTCGGAAAATTTAAACGCCGTAGATTTTTTAAATAACATCGTTAATGTGTTGCAAAGTAACGCAGAGATTGTGGGGTTCGGAACTTTACGCCTGGTTGTTATACTTATTAAAAACAGGGCTCTTGAAGTTGGGTCTGTAAGACCATTAAAAACTATTACGTACAGTAAAATTTTTGAAAAAAAGAAAACATTTAATTGATTTAAATAACCAGGGTAACAACCTGTCTTTTGCCGGTAGCGTGCTGGGTCTTTTATCAGATAAAAAAACTTACAGATGCCCAGCTGTTAGAGGGGGCCAAACACATTCATCAGGAGTTGGGGTTTTCGGACCAAAAATGATTAGCTTGACAGACGAGAGCTCTTTCGGAGACCGCTTGGGGGTAGCTATTACCGTTACGTATTATGAAAATGGAAATTGGTGTTTTTTTACAACGGGGGTGTACTGCGTTCCCACGGCCTTTGAATTTAATGGTTGTTTTTTCCACGGGTGCCCCATTTGCTATTGCGAAAATGATTAAAACCCGTTGCTTAAGGCAACCTACGGACAGCTGTACAACAGAACCATCATTAAGGCTGAATTTTTAAAAAGCCAGGGGGTTGAGGTAAGGACCGTGTGGGATCATGAGTGGCAAGCCATGCTATCAAACGATAACCGGGTGGAAAAATTTTTACGGGAAAAAAAGCTGCCACAACCTTTGGTTCCTAGAGACGCCCTTTAGGGTTCTAGAACGAACGCCCGGGGAGCAGGTTCATTAGCACGATTTTACCAACCTCTACCCTTTTGTTAACAAAACTAAACAATATCGTGTGGGACATCCCGTTATTGTGTTTGAGGGTTTTGGGGATATCTGCCAGTACTTTGGCATTGCCAAGGTTAAAGTGTACCCTCCAGGAGGTTTGTATTTTCCCGTGTTACCATACAGGGTTGATGGTAAACTAGTGTTCCCCTGTGCGCCCTTTGTGCAGAAACAAAACAAAAAGACCCCTGCAGGCACAGTCAGGAGGAGAGGGCTTTAACAGGGGCTTGGTGCACTATAGAGTTGGTGGACGATTTAAACAAAGGGTACAGAATCGCTGAAATTTATGAAGTCTGGCATTTTAAACGCTCTTCAGATGGCCTGTTTTCAGACTACATTAAAACACACCTAAGACGAAAACAAGAGGCCTCAGGGTTCCCTCACTGGTGTACGGACAAGTTTAAAAAAGAACAGTACCTTAAAGAGTACCGTGAAAAAGAAGGTGTGTCTGCGTCTTAAAAAAAATAAGGTAAACCCCGCAAAAAGACAAATATCAAAGCTGTTTTTAAATTCCCTGTGGGGAAAATTTGGTCCTTTTCAAAACCACCCCTTTTCAAAACGTCCCTGTTAAAAAACGAAAAATCGACTGGTTAACAATGTAAAATAAAAGACGTAAACAAAATTATATTGGTGCACCTCTTTAAACACCCGACAAGACAAAGACGTTTGAACATGTTGAAATATGTTTAAAACAGGTCTGGCCATGCCGGGTCTTCTTCCTTTTACAAATCGCACCACCAAGCGGTCATTTTCTGGTAAATCATCGGTGTACAGCTTTAAAATACAATCAAAAGGTAAACCCATACTACGTTGTTTTAAAAAAAATACAATGATAACCGCAGGTTACAGCTAGGAGGTCCTGTAGTTGTCTCTGATGAAACACAACTTTATCACAGTTACAGTTTAAAAAAATTCATAATAGACAGGAAAAAAGTTGCTGTCTGGAGAAAAACCGCAGGAGTCAAAAACTCGCCTGGCCACCGTTTTGGAAAATAAAGGGCCTACCAATGTTCCCGGGGTAACTTATCGGGGTGGGTGTTAACAATATGCCCCAATGGTCTTCCGGACTCAAAACCTTTCTGAAGCAAGTCCCTAGAAAAAACATCTAAAAAAGAAGGGTCCTTTGATAAAATATCACGTAGCTGCACGGTGTTCATGATTACATATAGTCAAACAGAACGTTTCTTCTGTGATTTACTTCGAGCACGTTATAAAAAACCCCATACACTATCATGTTAACCGTAGACGGCAAAGCCGTTGCAAACCGAATTTCCGCTCTCAGGTTTCCAGTTTTAATTAACGAATAATGATCGGCGCACTCCTGATACGGGGTCAAGTCAATAGCCCTGGGCAAATTCATCGCAGGTTCCATTTTCAAAATCGGGTTGTAGGGGATTTGCTGCCACCTGTTCGCCATCCACATACAAGGCCACAAAATTAAGGTTATAATGTTTAAAGTTAAAAGGGTTTTTAACGTAGCTGCCGCTGAAGGCGTCGTTATCTATAAAGCCGATAACTAGCTGCTTGGGTAGCTGTCCCAAAAAAAGGTTTTCCTGGTAACTGACACGACTGCAGGCCGGTATGCTAAACACCTTTATGCTTACCCGGTCTACGGGATACTTAGAGTTGGCGCTCATTAAAGCTTCGCCGTGCCCCAAACGAACCTCCAGGGTTGGTTTGCACGATTAACAAAGGAGGCCGAACTAATGTGTACTTTATAATTCTCGTTTTCAGTTCCGCTCAACAGGCAAAAAACGTCTTTGCTACGTGTTAGTTTAATTTTTAAATCCACACCGTTTAGCAGTAGTTTTTCTTGAAAAAGCAAATTGCTGTGTAAAGGTCCCAACAAATCCAGCATCCTGCTGCCAGCCGTTAGTCCGGCCCTGCGTATAAACCCCTCATTGGCCTGGCCAACCAAAAGGGTGCTTTCGTGGCCCCCTGCCGTGTCTTTATAAAATTCGCCTGTAGAAAACTGCTAGCGAGGGTGTCGTGGCTTTAGTTTAAAATTAGCTCTATTAAGGCTCTGTAAGGGTAACTATTGTTGCTCTGGCTAATAAAACGATCGCCTAAAGTAACATCCAGCTGGTTAAAAAGACTGGCGATGGGGTAGTTTGTTAGGGCCACCCGGGCATCATCATCAATGTCTGACCAGTCTTCTTTTATCACCTTGCAGCACACGTACAGCAGCGTGTTGTTAAGGTCTAAGTAATGATCCCCAAATCCCGAAATAAAAAATTCAAGAGGTGCGTTTACCGTTAAAGCGGCCAAAGGAGGTACCTCTACATAAAAGCTATTTTCAATACTGGTTTTGGTAGGGACTATTTGAAATTAATCCATTTCCTATTTTGGTGCATTCGTCAGAGCCACAATGAATAAAAGCCATTTTAAAATATATCCGTTTTATCGCGGGGAACGCGACGCTTCCTCTTCTTAGGACGCCTTTTAGGTATATGGCTAAGACGTCTTCCGACAGCTTTTTTTTTAAAGGGTCTATGTGGTCCTTTAAATGGCTGGCGCAACGCTGCTCATTTTCTTCTCATTACCACTAAACCAGAACCTTCCTGTTCTCCTGTTTTGTTTATATCTGCGCTAGACACGTAGTTTACGACATCTTTGGTTATATTTTCTGCGGCTGTTTTCATGTGCGGTTTAATAATGTAAAAATCTCTTTTTAAAAGGGGCATGGGTTTTCTAAAAAGACTACGAAATATCCCTTCTGAACCTGTCCCGTACATAACGGGTAATCCTTGATATCCTGCTAAGCCATAGCCAGCCTGGGCCTTGTAGTAGTTTCTATACAAAAAGGGGTCCCCGTAATTTTTCATAGTCACAATTCTTCAGCTTTTTGCGGGCGCAAATATAGTTTAACAATTACCTTTCCAAAACTAAATGAAACCCGCTCATTTTGATCCGTCTTTATTTCAATAGTAATGGTTCTGATGTGCTGCTTACTTACAGGGACGTAGTGCGGTTTGTCATACGTTATTGGTAACAAATTCGTTGTTGCTACCGTGGATGGGAACGTAGCGCAACAGCGGCACATAGTAGTCCCACACTAACTGATATTCCACTATATCCGTGTACACGTATAAAGAGTTAACCCCCCCGTAGTGTCTGCGGGGTACTATCCTACACGGATGATTTGAAAGCATTCCCAATATTGTTGCCAATTTACCTCCTGTGGAGAAAAACTACTTTCTATCGTTTGGTTTTAACTGAACCTTTCTAGTCACAGGGTTGTAAATAATGTAGGTATTTAGTTTTTCGGCATCTTTGTCTATATTCTTGATGATTTCTATTAAATGGTGAATGATTGAATAATAGCCAGCATCCATGTTGTAGGTTCGAATTTTTTTCCGAGGCTAAAGTAAATGCTGTTTCGTAAGGAAGCGTGTTCCAAAAGTGACAATAATAAATTTCCGATAAAGCGACATAACACAGCCCTATTAGACTTAAAGCCTTGGCTAGTTGTATTGTTAAATTGGAACTAGTATTTTGAGGAAAAACCCCCGCTGAGGGGTTGCTTGGTAATGTCATGTAAAAATTTTGTTCAGTCATTTTTTTTATTAAAGGTAGTGCACTTGAGACGCTTTTACCCAATTATTAAATTTCTTACGCCAGCCTTTCCATTTTACCAAAAAATTTGTTTCTTCCCCGATCTTTTCTTGCTAAAAATGTTTCTACCCTGTAAACGCACTCCTCGTTAGGGTTTACTTTTTGTAAATCTTCAGGATAAAAAGACCGCACGACTTCCTACCCTTCATAATCTTGTAATGCATACACCTGTCTTTGTCCTCTTAATAAAATCCCTGACGCGATAAATATTTCATCGATAAGATACCCCTTTCCAAAAGTGCACTTTGTTTTAGATACTATTACTTGATCCCCTTTTTTGGAAATCACACGTTGCGTTTTTATTTTAAAACTACCCCCGTAGACGGTTTTCCACACGCTTAGCGCTTTAGCTTGTGTCAGGTCAATTTGGCGCCCTCTGATAGTTCTGTGATAATTTCTGTTGTAACCGTCTATGAAGATCCGGCATGCCCAGACCTGTTTTAAACATGTTTCAACATGTTCAAACGTGTTTGTCTTGTCGTGTGTTTAAAGAGGTGCACCAATAAAATTTGTTTACGTCTTTTATTTTACATTGTTAACCAGTCGATTTTTCGTTTTTTAACAGGGACGTTTTAAAAAAGGGTGGTGCTTCTTGTGGCCTTGACCGGCTTTAGCCCTATTTTTAGACGCTCTAAAAATTGTTTATTGGTAACATGCCCTACGACGGTCGTAGGCACGTTTAGCTCTGCCAAGGCTTTCATAAAAACATGCCACTCTTTAGGAGTCCTCTTGATAGCGAAAGAATAAGAGCAGGTAACCCCCCCCGACTAAATCAAGCATGTGAGACCCCTCAGTCGCTTTCCCCTGGTACACAAAACGGCCGTTATCAGCCCAAGAAGAAACATCTTTACGCTGTTTAAGCCTATTTAACAATATTTCAGGTTTTTTTGTAGAGAGGGTTTACCCTCTCCAACACCTCCTGAATAACAAAGTCCGATAAACCTCCCTGAACTTTAGGAGGTCGAAGCTCCCCTTGCTCTTGCTCGGGGAAAAAAAAGTTTATTTTAGTCTTTTCCATTTCATCATGCTGGGCCAATACCAGGTATCTTTGCAGGACCCCCTCGTATAGTTTTGCCTTTGAGTAGTGGGATAAACCGGTTCTTTGAAGAACGTCTTTCATTTCTGAATCCAATTGGCGAGTGGTTGTGGTTCACGTGTATTCTTCACCGCTAGAAGCCCGTTTTATTTGTTCTAACTGGTGACTAGGAACGAGGTACATTTTTTTCAGCGTGTTCCATTATCTTTTAATTAAAAGGCTTGACAGCAGGGGGAGTGCAAAGCTTAACAAAGGACCATTAGCTTTTTAATAATTTTTCGGGTTTTTTTAAGGATGCTTTTTTCTCGAGGTTTTAGAGGAACGTTTCCTTTTAAAGTGTTAAGCGCTATTTCTGAGATGGCCGCTACTAGGTCGTCAGAAGCCGCACAGAGAATAGCCTTTCTTTGAGGCAGCTTGCCTTTGACAAGAAATTTTAAAAGAGCCAGGTTTTTTTGCACACGGTTAGACATGCTTGTTCGGGTAGCGATTTTTTTTAAAATGGAAGTTTAATAAAAAAAACTATTTTTTATGGTTTTTTTAAAGGAGTATGAACAGGGCCGGTCTGTGGGGAAAAGACCTGTTTTTAACCTGAGCTTGTCGGGCGTTGAAGCGTTTAAATCCACCAGCAGATACGCGAAGGGGTTTTTGGTAGCGTCCTCAAAAGCCTCCAAAAAATTGTGTTTTACCAGGGTACATTTGCGTGACCAAAGTGGTAATTTGTAGTTTATCGCGGGGGTTTTTAAAAAGAACCATATATTTAGTATATAAATTAATTGTACGGCTTTTTTTTCCCTGACCAAACATATTTTGCACAATGTACATAATACTTAAGTTCTTGTCGTGTACGTATTTTGTAAAGGCTTTTTCAATTTCACCACTTTCAGAAGCAGACTCCACTAGATCATCTATAATAACCACATTCACTTTATTAGGAAATAAATGTTCATCATTAAAACTGTTAGGTAAACCTTCCAAAAACTTAATACATGAAAATTTTTGGAGCAACTCTGTATACAGCAATTTCCAACAGCTATAACACCACACAATATTTTCAGACATACATGAAAACAGTTTATGACCATTTTCTAACAACTGCTTTATAAAATATGATTCTCCAGAATTTGAGGGATCACAAAGCAAAAAGGAAAAGGGATGAACAAACTATGCGTGGTTTTTCATAAGTATTACTACCCGTACGGCAAAGTTTTAAAACCCTTCTCGAGGGCTCTTTCGTCTTAAATGACTTCTTGGATTTTCTTTTGAGTCCTTGTTTCTATTAACCAGTGGTTTTTACCCTTACGGTTCCTGGCTGCTGTATTACGATTTCTTTTGGGTCTTCTCCCGCGGGATAAATCCAGACGATTTCTTTTAAGCTTTCAAAATTAATTTTTTCAGTGTTTCCTGAGTTAAGTGTGATTCTTTTTATTTCATACCGCTGGACAGTTTGCACCCGTATGTTATAGATCTCGCGGACACAAACTCCACAATGTGATCATCTGGGGGTATTTCGCTAGTTAAATCTCCTACATCAGCCCCTGGGGTGGATTCCACTCCCCTTCTTTACTTACAAAAAGTATAGAATCTGCATCATGATAAAGACACCACTACTGCAAGCGGTCTAACAAGCGGTCGACCTCTAGCCCAGCATAAGCGGTGGTAAAGCACGCTATAAACAAGTTAGTGCTGCTGCAATGGATGCAGTGTTCTTTTGCGTGCTTCCAAGACACTAAGGCTGTGTCATCATCGATAAACTCGCACGATGACACATCGTAATAATATACAAAAACGTACTTGAAGAGCTCGTCGGGGTCCGTTACTATACTAGTGTTAGTCAAATTTGTTCGCTGACCAAATTTTCCCCACAGGGAATTTAAAGACAGCTTTGACATTTGTCTTTTTGTGGGGTTTACCTTATTTTTTTTAAGACGCAGACACACCTTTTTCACGGTACTCTTTAAGGTACTGTTCTTTTTTAAACTTGTCCGTACACCAGGGAGGGAACCCCGAGGCCTCTTGTTTTCGTCTTAGGTGTGTTTTAATATAGTCTGAAAACAGGCCATCTGAAGAGCGGTTAAAATGCCAGACTTCATAAATTTCAGCGATTCTGTACCCTTTGTTTAAAGCCTCCACCAACTCTATAGTGCACCAAGCCCCTGTTAAAGCCCTCTCCTCCTGACTGTGCCTGCAGGGGTCCTTTTGTTTTCTTTCTGCACAAAGGGCGCAAAGGGAAACACTAGTTTACCATCAACACCGTATGATAACACGGGAAAATACAAACCTCTTGGAGGGTACACTTTAACCTTGCCAATGCCAAAGTACTGGCAGATATCCCCAAAACCCTCATACACAATAACGGGATGTCCCACACGATATTGTTTAGTTTTGTTAACGAAAGGGTAGAGGTTGGTAAAATCGTGCTAATGAACCTGCTCCCCGGGCTGCAGTTTTTAATAAAGGCAAATGGCATTCGTTCTAGCACCCTAAAGGGCGTCTCTAGGAACCAAAGGTTGTGGCAGCTTTTTTTCTCGTAAAAAATTTTCCACCCGGTTATCGTTTGCTAGCATGGCTTGCCACTCGTGATCCCACACGGTCCTTACCTCAACCCCCTGGCTTTTTAAAAATTCAGCCTTAATGATGGTTCTGTTGTACAGCTGTCAGTAGGTTGCCTTAAGCAACGTGTTGTAATAATTTTCGCAATAGCAAATGGGGCACCCGTGAAAAAAACACCCGTTAAATTCAAAGGCCGTGGGAACGCTGTACACCCCCTGTTGTAAAAAAACACCAATTTCCATTTTCATAATACATAACGGTAATAGCTACCCCCAAGCGCTCTTCTAAAGAGCTCTGGTCTGTCAAGCTAATCATTTTTTGGTCCGAAAACCCCAACTCCTGATGAATGTGTTTGGCCCCCTCTAACTGTTGGGCATCTGTAAGTTTTTTAATCTGATAAAACACCCAGCACCCTGGTTATTTAAATCAATTAACTGTTTTCTTTTTTTTCAAAATTTTTACTGTACGTAATAGATTTTAGAAGTCTTACAGACCCAACTCCACCAACCCTGTTTTTAATAAGTGTAACAACCAGGCGTACAGTTCCGGACCCCCCAAAATCTCTGCCTTACTTTGCAACACATTAACGATGTTATTTAAAAAATCTACGGAGTTTAAATTTTCCCAAGGTCTCTGTAAACAAAAGAGCTGGTGATTTATCCCCGGGACATCTAAGCGTTGCTGTACAAAATCTTCAGGGCACGCCTGATTATTAATATCATCTAGCAAATTATGAATAGCGATGTCGATGGCCGCCATGGCTTCTGTGAACCCGGGTACTCTGTCCAGATTAGCAAAACGAAATTCTTGAAAACGTCCATAAGCCTTAAACGCTCTTCGAGGTCTTATCCAGTATTTTACACGCTCCAAACACACCTGTGATGGTGTATCAGGAGCGGGGAAATCTGGACCTTCAGAAGAAGAAGAAGGGATGGGATGGTCTATTTCCCTTTCTTGGCTGGGCGGTTGTTTTTTAAAATAGGTTTGTTTTTTTTATGTTTTTGGCCAAAAGCCTTCTTAATATTTTAGATTTTTTCCATTTTTATATTTTGTTCTTTTTATTTTTAATTTACTGGGTTACAGAGGCTGTTTTTGCTAACAGCTGCTGCAAAAGCCTGCTGTTTTTACAATAAAATGGCCCGGATTAGCCTAAAATTAAAAAAAAACCTTTTTTTGTTACAACACATTAGTTTTATAACCCTAAACTGTTTTTGCACGCTTACATGTTATTAAAAAACCTATGCCTAAATAAAGGCTATGGGTTTTCAGGTTTCCTTTTCACCTTTATTTGTTAAAAAGTGGGGGAAAAAGCAATCTTCTCTCTAATCCGCAGGTTTACTAAATATGGGGACTATAAACCGCCTGTTACTAAAAAAAAAAAAATCTAGGGTGCTTCTGCATAATTTTTTATTACAACACATACAAAAGGGCTGTGTCTTAGGTTTGTCTTTTCGAGTCATTATCCCTTTGCAAAACTTAATGTAACTGTAACTTGTGTTTGTTAAAAAGTTTGGGAAAGAAGCAGCCTTCTTATCTCTGACCCACTGCTCACAGAGGCTTCTTTCCTAACAGGTGCTTGCCCGACTTTTACATTGTTTTTACTAAAAAAAAAAAAAAAAAAAAAAAACCGTTAGTTTAAAACTAGGGAAAAATTTTAAAATGGTGTATTACAAAAAGCTTTGTGGTTTTAACTTTTATAAAAACGTCTTTGTAAAAGGGCTACTTCGCGGGAAAATGCTGCGTTTCTTTAGATAAGAAAAAACAGATAAAAGGAATGGGGAAAGAAGGAGGAGCTGGCTCTTGCTTAAAGTCTTGAGACAATAGGATTGGTTCAGGAAAATGAATTCTATTACAATATTATTTAACTTTTTCATTAATCCACCCTGATACTTAATACTCTATTTATTCATGTCATCAAGCACAAAAATACACAACACATCCCCTAGTCAAAAACATACACGCGCACTTTTTTTAGAATACCCGACGGCGCCAACGGAAATGAAGGGTGGGAACCCGGACATAAGCCCTAAAAGGGCCGTGGAAAACTGTCAAAATTGCATGGTGATGAATACGATCGAGCTCATTACTACTTGTGGTTCTCCAGGGCCACGGTTGGGGACCCCAGGGGTTGGGCCCCTATTGCTCGGGTTGGGGCTCCAAGGGGTTGGGCATTTGGACCTGGAGTTAGGTCCCCCAGGAGTTAGGCACCTCGAGCTACGGTTGGGGCCACCAGGGGTTGGGCTCCAGGAGCTGGAGTTGAAGCCCCCAGGGGTTGGGCCCCTGGAGCTGAGGTTGGGGCCCCCAAGGTCTGGGCCCCTATTGCTGGGACTGAGGCCCCGAGGGCTTGGGCACCTGGAGCGACGTTTGGGGCCCCCAGAGGTAAGGCCCCTGGAGTAGGGGTTACGGCCCCCAGGGGTTGGGCCCCTGGAGCTAGGGTTGCGGATCTAGGGGTGGGCCCCTGGAGCTGAGGTTGGGGCCCTCAGGGATTGGGCCCCTGGAGCTGGGGTTGTTGCCCCCAGGGGTTGGGCCCGGGAGCTACGGTTGGGGCCCCGATGGGTGGGCTGCAGGAGATACGGCTGGAGCCCCCAGGGGTTGAGCCGGTATTGCTGGGGTAGAGGCCCGCAGGGGATGGGCCCCTGGAGCTGAGGTTGGGGCCCCCAGGGGTTGGGCCCCTATTGCTGGGTCTGCGGCCCCCAGGGGTTGGGCCCCTGGAGCTACAGTTGGGACCGCCAGGGGTTTAGCCCATATTGCTGGGGTACGGGCCCCCAAGGTTTTGGCCCTTGGAGCTACGGTTGGGGCCCCCAGGGGTTGGGCCCCTAGAGCTACGGTTGGGGCCCCCAGGGTTTGGGCCCCTGGAGCTACGGTTGGGGCCCATAGGGGTTGGACCCCTATTGCAGGGGTTTGGGCCCCCGGGGGTTTGTCCCCTGAAGCTACGGTTGGGGACCTCAGGGGCTGAGCCCGTATTCCTGGGGTAGGGGCCCTCAGAGGTTTGGCCCCTGGAGCTACGGTTGGGGCCCCCAGGGGTTGGGCCCCTATTGCTGGGGTTGCGGCCCAGAGGGGTTGGGCCCCTGGAGCTACGGTTGGGGCCCCAAGGGGTTAGGTCCTTTGAGCTGGGGTTGGGGCCCCAGGGGTTGGGCCCCTAGAGTTAAGGTTGGGGCCCCGGGGGTTGGGCCCCTGGAGCTGGGGTTGGGGCCCCAGGGTTTGTGCCCCTGGAATTGGGGTTGGGACTCACATGGTTTGGGCCCCTGCAGATAGGGTTGGGGCCGCCAGGTGATTGGCCTCTGGAGCTACGGTTGGGGCCCCCAGAAGTTGGGTCCCTTTAGCTGGGGTTGGGGCTCGCAGGGCTTAGGCCCCTGGAGCTACGGTTGGGGCCCCCAGGGGTTAGGCCCTTTGAGCTCGGGTTGGGGCCCCAGGGGTTGGGCCCCTAGAGTTAAGGCTGGGGCCCCTGCGGTTGGGCCCCTGGAGCTGGGGTTGGGGCTCCCAGGGGTTGGGCCCCTGGAGCTACGGTTGGGGCCCCTGGGATTGGGCCCCTGGAGCTGGGGTTGGGGCCCCCAGGGTTTGGGCCCCTGGAGTTGGGATTGGGGCCCTCAGGGGCAGGGCCCCTATTGCTGGGGTTGGGGCCCCAGGGTTTGGGCCCCTGGAGTTGGGATTGGGGCCCTCAGGGGCTGGGCCCCTGAAGCTAGGGTTGGGGCCGCCATGTGATTGGCCCCTGGAGCTACGGCTGGGACCCCTAGGGGTTGGGCCCCATGATCTACGGTTGAAGCTCCCAGGGGCTGGGCCCCTGGAGCTGGTGTTAGGGCCCCCAGGGGTTGAGCCCCTGGAGCTACGGTTTGGGCCCGAGGGGTTGGGCCGCTGGAATTGGAGTTGAGGCCATCAAGGGTTGGGCCAATGGAGTTATTTTTGGGGCAACCAGAGGTTGGGCCCCCGAAGCTGGGGTTGAGGCCCCCATGGGTTGGTCCCCTGGACCTATGGTTGGGGCCCAAGGGGTGGGCCCCTGGAGCTGCGGTTGAGACCCCCTGGGTTGGTCCCCTGGACCTATTGTTGGGGCCCCAGGGGTGGGCCCCTGGAACTGGGGTTGGGGCCCCCGGGGGTTGGGGCCCTGGAGATTGGATTGGGGCCCACAGGGGTTTGGCCCCTGGAGTTACGGTTGGAGTCCCCATGGGTTGAGCCCCTGCAGCTACGGTTGGGGCATCCAGGGGTTGGCACCTGGAGCTGGGGTTCGGGCCCCGAGGGGTTGGGCCCCTATTGCTGGGATTGGGGCTTCCAGTATTTGGACCCATGCAGCTACGGTTGGTGCTCCCTGGGGTTGGGCCCCTGGAGCTGGGGTTGAGGCCCCCAGGGGTTAGTCCCCTGGAGCTATGGTTCGGGCGCTCAGGGGTTGGGCCCTTGGAGCTGGTGTTGGGGCCCCCAGGGGTTAGTCCCCTGGAGCTATGGTTCGGGCGCTCAGGGATTGGGCCCCTGGATCTGGTGTTGGGGCCCCCAGGGGTTGGGCCCCTGGAGCTGGGGTTCGGGTACTCAGGGGTTGGGCCCTTGGAGCTGGGGTCGAGGGCCCCAGGGGTTGGACCTTGTAACTGGTGTTGGGGCCCCCAAGGGTTCGGCCCCTGGAGCTATGGTTCGGGCGCTCAGGGGTTGGGCCCCTTGAGCTGGTGTTGGGACCCCCAGGGATTGGGCCCCTGGAGCTGGTGTTGGGGCTCCAGGGGTTAGGCCCCTGGAGCTATGGTTCGGGGACTCAGGGGTTGGGCCCTTGGAGCTGGTGTTGGGGCCCCCAGGGGTTAGTCCCCTGGAGCTATGGTTCGGGCGCTCAGGGATTGGGCCCCTGGATCTGGTGTTGGGGCCCCCAGGGGTTGGGCCCCTGGAGCTGGGGTTCGGGTACTCAGGGGTTGGGCCCTTGGAGCTGGGGTCGAGGGCCCCAGGAGTTGGGCCTTGGAGCTGGTGTTGGTGGCCCCAGGGGTTCGGCCCTTGGAGCTATGGTTAGGGAGCTCAGGGGTTGGGCCTCTGGAGCTGGTGTTGGGGCCCCCAGGGGTTAGGCCCCTGGAGCTATGGTTCGGGAGCTCCTGGGTTGGGCCCCTGGAGCTGGTGTTGGGGCCCCCAAGGGTTGGGCCCCTGGAGCTGGTGTTGGGGCCTCAGGGGTTAGGCCCCTGGATTTATGGTTCGGGTGCTCAGGGGGTGGGCCCCTGGAGCTGGCGTTGGTTCCCGAGAGGTTGGGCCCCTAGATCTTGGGTTGGGGCCCCTAGGGTTAGGCCCCTGGAGCTATGGTTCCGGCGCTCAGGGGTTGGGCCCCTGGTGCTGGGGTTGGGGCCCCCAGGAGTTGGGCCCCTGGAGCTGCGGTTCGGGCCCCCAGGGTTTGCGCCCCTGGAGATATGGTTGGGGCCCTCAGGGGTTTTTCAACTGGAGCTGGGGTTGAGGGTCCCAAGGGTTCGGCCCCTGGAGCTGGGTTTGGTGCCCTCAGGGGTTGGGCCCCTATTGCTGGGGTTGAGGCCCGCAGGGGTTGGACCCCTGGAGCTACAGTTGGGGCCTCCAGGGCTTGAGCTGGTATTGCTCGGGTAGGGGTCCCCAGGGGTTTTGCCCATGGAGCTATGGTTGGGGCCCCCAGAGAATGGGCCCCTAGAGGTACGGTTTTGGCCCCAGGGGTGGGCCACTGGAGCTGGGGTTGGGGCCCTCAGGGGCTGGGACCCTGGAGCTCCGTTTGGGGCCTCCAGGAGTTGGGCCCCTGGAGCTACGGTTCGGTACCCCAGGGGTTGTGCCCCTATTGCTGGGGTTGGGGCCCCCAGGGGTTAGGCCCCTGGAGCTACGGTTGAGGCCCCCATGGGTTGGTCCCCTGGACCTATGGTTGGGGCCCCAGGGGTGGGCAACTGGAGCTGGGGTTGGGGCCCCCAGCTGTTGGGTCCCTGGAGCTCCGTTTGGGGCCTCCAGGAGTTGGGCCCCTGGAGTTACGGTTCGGTCCCCCAGGGGTTGTGCCCCTATTGCTTGGGTTGGGGCCCCGAGGGATTAGGCCCCTGGAGCTACGGTTGAGACCCCCATGGGTTGGTCATCAGGATCTATTGTTGGGGCCCCAGGGGTGGGCCTCTGGAGCTACGGTTGGGGCCCCCAGAAGTTGGGTCCCTTTAGCTGGGGTTGGGGCTCGCAGGGCTTAGGCCCCTGGAGCTACGGTTGGGGCCCCCAGGGGTTAGGCCCTTTGAGCTCGGGTTGGGGCCCCAGGGGTTGGGCCCCTAGAGTTAAGGCTGGGGCCCCTGCGGTTGGGCCCCTGGAGCTGGGGTTGGGGCTCCCAGGGGTTGGGCCCCTGGAGCTACGGTTGGGGCCCCTGGGATTGGGCCCCTGGAGCTGGGGTTGGGGCCCCCAGGGTTTGGGCCCCTGGAGTTGGGATTGGGGCCCTCAGGGGCAGGGCCCCTATTGCTGGGGTTGGGGCCCCAGGGTTTGGGCCCCTGGAGTTGGGATTGGGGCCCTCAGGGGCTGGGCCCCTGAAGCTAGGGTTGGGGCCGCCATGTGATTGGCCCCTGGAGCTACGGCTGGGACCCCTAGGGGTTGGGCCCCATGATCTACGGTTGAAGCTCCCAGGGGCTGGGCCCCTGGAGCTGGTGTTAGGGCCCCCAGGGGTTGAGCCCCTGGAGCTACGGTTTGGGCCCGAGGGGTTGGGCCGCTGGAATTGGAGTTGAGGCCATCAAGGGTTGGGCCAATGGAGTTATTTTTGGGGCAACCAGAGGTTGGGCCCCCGAAGCTGGGGTTGAGGCCCCCATGGGTTGGTCCCCTGGACCTATGGTTGGGGCCCAAGGGGTGGGCCCCTGGAGCTGCGGTTGAGACCCCCTGGGTTGGTCCCCTGGACCTATTGTTGGGGCCCCAGGGGTGGGCCCCTGGAACTGGGGTTGGGGCCCCCGGGGGTTGGGGCCCTGGAGATTGGATTGGGGCCCACAGGGGTTTGGCCCCTGGAGTTACGGTTGGAGTCCCCATGGGTTGAGCCCCTGCAGCTACAGTTGGGGCATCCAGGGGTTGGCACCTGGAGCTGGGGTTCGGGCCCCGAGGGGTTGGGCCCCTATTGCTGGGATTGGGGCTTCCAGTATTTGGACCCATGCAGCTACGGTTGGTGCTCCCTGGGGTTGGGCCCCTGGAGCTGGGGTTGAGGCCCCCAGGGGTTAGTCCCCTGGAGCTATGGTTCGGGCGCTCAGGGGTTGGGCCCTTGGAGCTGGTGTTGGGGCCCCCAGGGGTTAGTCCCCTGGAGCTATGGTTCGGGCGCTCAGGGATTGGGCCCCTGGAGCTGGTGTTGGGGCCCCCAGGGGTTGGGCCCCTGGAGCTGGGGTTCGGGTACTCAGGGGTTGGGCCCTTGGAGCTGGGGTCGAGGGCCCCAGGGGTTGGACCTTGTAACTGGTGTTGGGGCCCCCAAGGGTTCGGCCCCTGGAGCTATGGTTCGGGCGCTCAGGGGTTGGGCCCCTTGAGCTGGTGTTGGGACCCCCAGGGATTGGGCCCCTGGATCTGGTGTTGGGGCCCCCAGGGGTTGGGCCCCTGGAGCTGGGGTTCGGGTACTCAGGGGTTGGGCCCTTGGAGCTGGGGTCGAGGGCCCCAGGAGTTGGGCCTTGGAGCTGGTGTTGGTGGCCCCAGGGGTTCGGCCCTTGGAGCTATGGTTAGGGCGCTCAGGGGTTGGGCCTCTGGAACTGGTGTTGGGGCCCCCAGGGGTTAGGCCCCTGGAGCTATGGTTCGGGAGCTCCGGGGTTGGGCCCCTGGAGCTGGTGTTGGGGCCCCCAAGGGTTGGGCCCCTGGAGCTGGTGTGTGGGGCCCTAGGGGTTAGGCCCCTGGAGCTATGGTTCGGGCGCTCTGGGGTTGGGCCCCTGGAGCTGGGGTCGAGGGCACCAGGGGTTGGGCCCCTGGACCTGGGGTTGGGGCCCCAGGCTGTTAGGCCCCTGGAACTATGGTTCGGTCGCTCAGGGGTTGGGCCCCTGGAGCTCGTCTTGGGGCCCCCCGGGGTTGGGTCCCTGGAGCTGGGGTTGGGGCCCCCAGGGGCTAGGTCCCTGGATCTATGGTTCGGGCGCTCAGGGGTTGGGCCCTTGGAGCTGGTGTTGGGTCCCCCAGGGGTTGAGCCCCTGGAGCTGGTGTTGGGGCCTCAGGGGTTAGGCCCCTGGATTTATGGTTCGGGTGCTCAGGGGGTGGGCCCCTGGAGCTGGCGTTGGTTCCCGAGAGGTTGGGCCCCTAGATCTTGGGTTGGGGCCCCTAGGGTTAGGCCCCTGGAGCTATGGTTCCGGCGCTCAGGGGTTGGGCCCCTGGTGCTGGGGTTGGGGCCCCCAGGAGTTGGGCCCCTGGAGCTGCGGTTCGGGCCCCCAGGGTTTGCGCCCCTGGAGATATGGTTGGGGCCCTCAGGGGTTTTTCAACTGGAGCTGGGGTTGAGGGTCCCAAGGGTTCGGCCCCTGGAGCTGGGTTTGGTGCCCTCAGGGGTTGGGCCCCTATTGCTGGGGTTGAGGCCCGCAGGGGTTGGACCCCTGGAGCTACAGTTGGGGCCTCCAGGGCTTGAGCTGGTATTGCTCGGGTAGGGGTCCCCAGGGGTTTTGCCCATGGAGCTATGGTTGGGGCCCCCAGAGAATGGGCCCCTAGAGGTACGGTTTTGGCCCCAGGGGTGGGCCACTGGAGCTGGGGTTGGGGCCCTCAGGGGCTGGGACCCTGGAGCTCCGTTTGGGGCCTCCAGGAGTTGGGCCCCTGGAGCTACGGTTCGGTACCCCAGGGGTTGTGCCCCTATTGCTGGGGTTGGGGCCCCCAGGGGTTAGGCCCCTGGAGCTACGGTTGAGGCCCCCATGGGTTGGTCCCCTGGACCTATGGTTGGGGCCCCAGGGGTGGGCAACTGGAGCTGGGGTTGGGGCCCCCAGCTGTTGGGTCCCTGGAGCTCCGTTTGGGGCCTCCAGGAGTTGGGCCCCTGGAGTTACGGTTCGGTCCCCCAGGGGTTGTGCCCCTATTGCTTGGGTTGGGGCCCCGAGGGATTAGGCCCCTGGAGCTACGGTTGAGACCCCCATGGGTTGGTCATCAGGATCTATTGTTGGGGCCCCAGGGGTGGGCCCCTGGAGCTGCGGTTGGGGCCCCAGGGGGTTAGGCCCCTGGAGCTATGGTTCAGTCGCTCAGGGGTTGGGCCCCTGGAGCTGGTCTTGGGGCCCCCCGGGGTTGGGTCGCTGGAGCTGGGGTTGGGGCCCCCAGGGGTTAGGCCCCTGGAGCTATGGTTCAGGCGCTCAGGGATTGGACCCTTGGAGCTGGGGTGGCGGCCCGGAGGGGTTAGGTCCCTGGAGCTATGGTTCGGGCGCTCAGGGGTTCGGCCCTTGGAGCTGGTGTTGGGGCCCCCAGGGGTTGAGCCCCTGGAGCTGGTGTTGGGGCCCCAGGGGTTAGGCCCCTGGAGATATAGTTCGGGCGCTCAGGGGTTGGGCCCCTGGAGCTGGTGTTGGGACCCCCAGGGTTTGGGCTCCTGGATCTGGTGTTGGAGCCCCCAGGGGTTGGGCCCTGGAGCTGGGGATGGGGCCCCCAGGGGTTAGCCCCTGGAGCTATGGTTCGGTCGCTCAGGGGTTGGGCCCCTGGATCTGGTGTTGGGGCCCCCAAGGGCTGTTACTCTGGAGCAGGGGTTGGGGCCCCCAGGGGTTAGGCCCCTGGAGCTATGGTTCGGTCGCTCAGGGGTTGGGCCCCTCGATCTGGTGTTGGGGCCCCCAGGGGTTGGGACCCTGGAGCTGACGTTGGGGCCCCCGGGGATTAGGCACCTGGAGCTATGGTTCGGGCGCTCAGGGGTTGGGCCCCTGGAGCTGGTGTTGTGGTCCCCAGGGGTTGGGCCCCTGGAGCTGGTGTTGGGGCCCCCAGGGGTTGGGCCCCTGGAGCTATGTTTTGGGCGCTCAAGGGTTGGGCCCCTGGAGTTATTGCTCGGGCGCTCAGGGGTTGGGCCTCTGGAGCTGGTGTTGGGGCCCCCAGGGGTTAGGCCCCTGGAGCTATGATTCGGGCGCTCAGGGGTTCGGCCCTTGGAGCTGGGGTTGAGGCCCCTGGGGGTTAGGCCCCTGCAGCTATGGTTCGGGCGCTCAGGGGTTAGGCCCCTTGATCTGGTGTTGGGGCCCCCAGGGGTTGGGCCCCTGGAGTTGGTGTTGGGGCCCCTCGGGGGTTAGGCCCCTGCAGCTATGGTTCGGGCACAAAGTTGTCGGGCCCTTCGAGCTGGGGTCGAGGGCCCCAGGGGTTCGGCCCCTGGAGGTGGTGTTGGGGCCTCCAGGGTTTAGACCCCTGGGGCTATGATTCTGGCGCTCAAGGGTTGAGCCCCTGGAGCTCGTGTTGGGACCCCTAGGGGTTAGGCCCCTGGAGCTATGTTTCGGGCGCTCAAGGGTTGGGCCCCTGGAGCTATGGCTCGGGGGCTCAGGGGTTGGGCCCCTGGAGCTGGTGTTGGGGCCCCCAGGGGTTAGGCCCCTGGAGCTATGATTCGGGTGCTCAAGGGTTGCGCCCCTGGAGCTGGTGTTGGGACCCCTAGGGGTTAGGCCCCTGAAGCTATTTTTCGGGCGCTCAGGGGTTGGGTCCCTGGAGCTATGGTTCGGGCGCTCAGGGGTTGGGCACCTGGAGCTCGTGTTTGGGCCCCCAGGGGTTAGACCCGTGGAGCTATGATTCGGTCGCTCAAGGGTTGCGTCCCTGGAGCTGGTGTTGGGACCCCTAGGGGTTAGGCACCTGAAGCTATGGTTCGGGCGCTGAGGGGTTGGGTCCCTGGAGCTATGGTTCGGGCGCTCAGGGGTTGGGCACCTGGAGCTGGTGTTGGGACCCTTAGGGGTTACGCCCCTGGAGCTATGGTTCGGGCACTCAGGGGTTGGGCACCTGGAGCTGGTGTTGGGGCCCTCAGGGGTTCGGCCACTGGAGCTGGTGTTTGGGACCCCAGGGGTTACGCCCCTAGAGCTATGGTTCGGGGGCTCAGGGGTTGGGCCCTTGGAGCTTGGGTTGGGACCCCCAGGGGTTGGGCCCCTGGAGCTGGGATACGGGCCCCCAGGGTTTAGACCCCTGGAGCTATGGTTCGGGTGCTTAGGGGTTGGGTCCTTGGAGCTGGGGTCGAGGGCCCGAGGGGTTGGGCCCGTGGAGCTGGTGTTGGGGCCCCCAGGGTTTGGGCCCCTGGAGCTGGTGTTGGGGCCCCCTGCGGTTAGGCCTCTTTAGCTATGGTTCGGGCGCTCAGGGGTTGGGTCCTTGTAGCTGGGGTTGAGGGCCCGAGGGGTTGGGCCCCTGGATCTGGTGTTGGGGCCCCCATGGGTTGGATCCCTTTAGCTGGTGTTGGGGCCCCCGGGGGTTAGGCCCCTGGAGCTATGGTTCGGGCACTCAGGGGTTAGGCTGTTGGAGCTGGGGTCGAGGGCCCCAGGGGTTGGGCCCCTGGAGCTGGTGTTGGGGCCCCCAGGGGTTGGGCCCCTGGAGCTGGTGTTGGGGCCCCTAGGGGTTCGGCCCCTGGAGCTGCTGTTTGGGCCCCCAGGGGTTAGTCCCCTGGAGCTATGGTTCGGGCTCTCTGGAGTTGGGACCTTGGAGCTGGGGTTGGTGCCCCTGGGGGTTAGGCCCATGGAGCTATGGTTCGGGCGCTCAGGTGTTGGGCCCCTGGCGGTGGGATCAAGGCCCCAGGGGTTGGGCCCTTGGAACTGTGGTTGGTTCACCCGGGGGATAGGTCCCTGAAGCTATGGTTCGGGCGCTCAGGGGTTGGGCCCCTGGAGCTGGGGTCGAGGGCCCCAGGGGTTGGGGCCCCCAGGGGTTAGGCCCGTGGAGCTATGGTTCGGGCGCTCTGGGGTTGGACCCTTGGAGCTGGGGTGGGGGCCCCGAGTGGTTAGGTCTCTGGAGCTATTGTTCGGGCGCTCAAGGGTTGGGCCCTTGGAGCTGGTGTTGGGGCCCCCAGGGGTTGAGCCCCTGGAGCTGGTGTTGAGGCCTCCGGGGGTTAGGCCCCTGGAGCTATGATTCGGGCACTCAGGGGTTGGACCTTTGGAGCTGGTGTTGGGGCCCCCAGGGGTTCGGCCCCTGGAGCTATGGTTCGGGCGCTTAGGGGTTGGGCCCCTGAAGCTGGTGTTGGGGCCCCCGGGGGTTGGGCCCCTGGAGCTGGGGTTGGAGCCCCCATGGGTTAGGCACCTGAAGCTATGGTTCGGGCGCTCAGGGGTTGGGCCCTTGGAGCTGGGGTGGGGTCCCCCAGGGGTTACTCATCTGGAGCTATGGTTCGGGCGCTCAGGGGTTGGACCCCTGGAGCTGGTGTTGGGGCCCCCAGGTTTTAGGCCCTTGGAGGTATTGTTCGGGCGCTCAGGGCTTGGGCCCATGGAGCTGGTGTTGGGCTCCCCAGGGGTTAGTCCCTTGGAGCTATAGTTTGGGCGCTCAGGGGTTGGGGCCCTGGTGCTGGTGTTGTGGCCCCCAGGGGTTAGGCCCCTGGAGCTATGGTTCGGGCGCTCAGGGGTTGGGCCCCTGGAGCTGGTTTTGGGGCCCACAGGGTTTGGGCCTCTGGAGCTGGTGTTGGGGCCCCCAGGGATTAGTCCCCTGGAGCTATGGGTCGGGCGCTCAAGGGGTTGGGCCTGTGGAGCTATGGTTCGGGCGCTCAGGGGTTGGGCCCCTGTAGCTGGTGTTGGGGCCCCCAGGGGTTCGGCCCCTTGAGCTGGGGTTGGGACCCTCGGCGGTTAGGCCCCTGGAGCTATGGTTCGGACGTTCAGGGGTTGGGCCCTTGGAGCTGGTGTTTGCGCCCCCAGGGGTTTGGCTCCTGGAGCTCGGGTTGGGACCAAAGGGGTTAGGCCCCTGGAGCTGTGGTTCAGGAGCTCAGGGGTTGGGCGCTTCGAGCTGTGGTGGGGGCCCCCAGGGGCTAGGCCCCTGGAGCTATGGTTCGGGAGCTCAGAGGTTGGGCCCTTGGAGCTGGTGTTGGGGCCCCCAGGGGTTGGGCCTCTGGAGCTGGGGTTAGGGCCCCCGGGGGTTAGGCCCTGGAAATATGGTTCGGCAGCTCAGGGGTTTGGCCCTTGGAGCTGGGGTCGAGGGCCCCAGGTGTTGGAGTAATGGAGCTGGGGTTGGGGCCCTCGGGGGTTAGGATCTTGGAGTTATCGTTCTGGCGCTCAGGGGTTGGGCCCTTGGAGCTGTGGTCGAGGGCCCCAGGGGTTGGGCCCCTGGAGCTGGTGTTGGGACCCCAAGGGGTTCGGCCCCTGGAGCTATGGTTCTGGCGCTCAGGGGTTGGGCCCCTGGAGCTGGTGTTGGGGCCCCAGGGGTTAGGCCCCTGGAGGTATGGTTCGGGCGCTCAGGGGTTGAGTCCCTGGAGCTATGGTTCTGGCGCTCAGGGGTTGGGCCCCTGGAGCTGGTGTTGGGGCCCCAGGGGTTAGGCCCCTGGAGCTATGGTTCTGGCGCTCAGGGGTTGGGCCCCTGGAGCTGGTGTTGAGGCCCCTAGGGGTTGGGCCCCTGGAGCTGGTGTTGAGGTCCAAAGGGGTTAGACCCCTGGAGCTATGGTTCGGGCGCTCAAGGTTTGGGCCCCTGGAGCTGGTGTTGGGGTCCCCAGGGGTTGGGCCCCTTGAGCTGGTGTTGGGGCCCCAGGAGTAAGGCCCCTGGAGCTATGGTTCGGGCACTAAGGGGTAGGGCCCCTGGAGCTATGGTTTGGGCGCTCAGAGGTTGGGCCTCTGGAGCTGGTGTTTGGGCTCCCAGGGGTTGAGCCGCTGGAGCTGGTGTTAGGGCCCCCAGGGTTTGGGGTGCTGGAGCTGGTGTTGGGGCCCCCAGGGGTTAGGCCCCTGGAGCTATGGTTCGGGTGTTCAGGGGTTGGGCCTCTGGAGCTATAGTTCGGGCGCTCAGGGGTTCGGCCCCTGGAGCCGGTGGTGGTGCCACCAGTTGTTGGGCCCCTGGATCTGGTGTTGGGGCCACCAGGGGTTGGGCCCCTGGAGGTGGGGTTTGGGCCCCCAGGGGTTAGGCCCCTGGAGCTATGGTTCGGGCGCTCAGGGGTTGGGCACGTGGAGCTGGTGTTGGGGCCCCCAGGGGTTGGGCCCCGAGAGCAGTGGTAGGGGCCCCCAGGGGAAAGGCCCCTGGAGCTATGGTTCGGGCGCTTAGGGGTTGCGCCTTTGGAGATGGGGTTTGAGCCTCCAGGGGTTAGGCCCCTGGAGCTATGGTTCGGGTTCTCAGGGGTCGGGCCCCTGGAGGTGTTGTTGTGGCCCCTAGGAGTTGGGTCCCTGGAGCTGCGGTTGGGGCCCCCGGGGTTTAGGACCCTGGAGTTATGGATTGGGTGCTCAGGGGTTGGACCCTTGGAGCTGGGGTTGGGGAGCTCAGGGGTTAGGCCCTTGGAGCTATGGTTATGGTGCTCAGGGGTTGGGCCCCTGGAGCTGGTGTTGGGGCCCCCAGGGGTTGGGCCCCTGGAGCTGGTGTTGGGACCCCCAGGGGTCAGGCCACTGGAGCTATTGTTCGGGCGTTCGGGGGTTGCGTCCCTGGAGCTATGGTTCGGGAGCCCAGGGGTTGGGCCACTGGAGCTGGTGTTGGGGCCCCCAGGGGTTGGGCTCCTGGAGCTGGTGTCGAGGCCCCAAGGGGTTGGGCCCCTGGAGCTGGTGTTGGGGCCCCCGGGGTTGGGCTCCTGTAGCTGGAGTTGGGGCCCCCAGGGGTTGGGCTCCTGGAGCTTTTGTTGGGGCCTCCAGGGATTAGGCCCCTCGAGTTATGGTTCGGGCGCTCAGGGGTTGAGCCCTTGGAGCTGGTGTTGTTGCCCCCAGGGGTTTGGCCTCTGGAGCTGGGGTTGAGGCCCCCGGGGGTTAGGCTCCTCGAGCTATGGTTCGGGCGCTCAGGGGTTGAGCCCCTGGAGCTGGTGTTGTGGTCCCTAGTGGTTGGGCCCCTGGAGCTGGGGTAGAGGCCCCCAGGGGTTAGGCCCCTGGAGCTATGGTTCGGGCGCTCAGGGGTTGGGCCGCTGGAGCTAGTGTTGGGGCCCCACGGGTTCGGCCCCGGGAGCTGGTGTTGGGGCCCCCAGGGGTTAGGCCCCTGGAGCTATGGTTCGGGCGCTCAGGGGTTGGGCCCGTGGATCTTGGGTTGGGGCCCCGGGGGTTAGGCCTCTGGAGCTATGGATCTTGCGCTCAGGGGTTGGGCCCCTGGAGCTGTTGTCGATGGCCCCAGGGGTTGGGCCCCTAGAGCTGGGGTTGGGGCCCCCGAGGGTTAGGCCCCTGGAGCTATAGTTCGGGCACTCAGGAGTTGGGCCCCTGCAGCTGGGGTTGGGGCCCCGAGGGGTTAGACCCCTGGAGCTATGGTTCGGGCTCTCAGGGGTTGGGCCCTTGGAGCTGGGGTGGGTGCCCCTAGGGGTTAGGCCCCTGGAGCTATGGTTCGGGCGCTGAGGGGTTGGGCCCCTGGAGCTGGTGTTAGGGCTCCCAGGGGTTGGGCCCCTGGAGCTGGGGTTGGGGCCCCCGGGGGTTAGGCCCCTGGAGCTATGGTTCGGGCGCTCAGGGGTTGGGCCATTGGAGCTGGGGTCGTTGGCCCCAGGGGTTGTGTTAATGGAGCTGGGGTTGGGACCCCCGGGGTTTAGGCCCCTGGAGCAATGGTTCGGGTGCTCAGGGGCTGGGCCCCTGGAGCTCGTGTTGAGGCCCCCAGGGGTTGGGCCCCTGGAGCTGGTGTTTCGGCCCCCAGGGGTTTGGCCCCTGGAGCTGGTGTTGAGGCCCCCGGGGTTGAGGACCCTGGAGTTATGGTTCGGGCGCTCAGGGGTTGTACCCTTGGAGCTGGGGTTGGGGAGCCCAGGGGTTAGGCCCTTGGAGCTATGGTTAGGGTGCTCAGGGGTTGGGCCCCTGTAGCTGGTGTTGGGGCCCCCAGGGGTTAGGCCCCTGGCGGTATTGTTCGGGCACTCATGGGGTGGGCCTCTTGAGCTGGTATTGGGGCCCCCAGGGGTTGGGCCCCTGGAGCTGGTGTTGGGGCCCCAGGGGTTAGGCCCCTGGAACTATGGTTCGGGCGCTCATGGGTTTGGCCTCTGGAGCTATGGTTCGGGCGCTCAGTGGTTGGGCCCCTGGAGCTGGTGTTGGGGCCCCCAGGGGTTCGGCCCCTGGAGCTATGGTTCGGGAGCTCAGGGGTTGTGCCCTTGGAGCTGGGGTCGAGGGAGCTATGGGTTGGGCTAATGGAACTGGGGTTGGGGCCCCCGGGGGTAAGGCGCCTGGAGCTATAGTTCAGGCGCTCAGGGGTTGGGCCCCTGGAACTATGGTTCGTTCGCTCAGGGTTTGGTCCCCTGGAGCTGGTGTTGGAGCCCCCAGGGGTTGGGCCCCTGGAGCTGGTGTTGGGGCCCACAGGGGTGAGGCCTCTGGAACTATGGTTCGGGCACTCAGGGGTTGGACCCCTGGAGCTATGGTTCGTGCGCTCTGGAGTTGGGCCCCTGGAGCTCGGGTCGCAGGCCCCAGGGGTTGGGCTCTTTGAGCTGGTGTTGGGGCCCACAGGGGTTTGGCCCCTGGAGCTGGGGTTGGGGCCCCCGGGGGTTAGGTCCCTGGAGCTATGGTTCGGGCGCTCAGGGGTTGGGCCCCTGGCGCTGGGGTCGAGGGCCCCAGGGGTTGGGACCCTGGAGCTGGGGTTGGTGCCCCCGGGGGAAAGGCCCCTGGAGCTATGGTTCGGGCGCTCAGGGGATGGGCCCCTGGAGCTGCTGTTGGGGTCCGCAGGGGTTAGGCCCCTGGAGCTATGGTTCCGGCGCTCAGGGGTTGGGCCCCTGGAGCTGGTGTTGGGGCCACCAGGGTTTAGGCCCCTGGAGCTATGGTTTGGGCGCTCAGGGGTTCGGCCCCTGGATCTGGTGTTGGACCCCAGGGGTTGGGCCCCTGAAGCTGGGGTTCGGCCCCCGGGGGTTAGGCTCCTGGAGATATGGCTCGGGCACACAGAGGCTGGGCCCCTGGAGCTGGGGTCGAGGGCCTTAGGGGTTGGGCCCCTGGACCTGGTGTTGGGGCCCCTAGGGGTTCGGCCCCTGGAACTATGGTTCGGGAGCTCAGGGGTTGGGCCCCTGTAGCTGGTTTTAGGGCCCCCAGGGGTTAGGCCCCTGGAGGTATTGTTCGGGCTCTCATGGGTTGGGACTCTGGAGCTGGTGTTGGGGCCCCCAGGGGTTGGGCCCCTGGAGGTGGTGTTGGCTCTCCAGGGGTTAGGCCCCTGGAGCTATGGTTCGGGCGCTCAGGGGTTAGGCCTCTGGAGCTATGGTTCGGGCACTCAGTGGTTGGGCCCTTCGAGCTGGGGTTGTGGCCCCCGGGGGGTTAGGCCCCTGAAGCGATGGTTCGGGCTCTCAGGGGTTGATCCCATGGAGCCGGGGTCGAGGGCTCCAGGGGTTGTGCCCCTGGAGCTGGGGTTGGGGCCCCCGGGAGTTAGGCCCCTGGAGTTATGGTTCGAGCGCTCAGGGGTTGGGAACCTGGAGCTCGTGTTGGGGCCCCCAGGGGCTGGGACCCTGGAACTATGGTTCGGGCGCTCAGGGGTTCGGCCCCTGGAGCTGGTTTTGGGGCCCCCAGGGATTCGGCCCCTGGAGCTGGGATTGGGGCCCCCGGGGGTTAGGTCCCTGGAGCTATGGTTCGGGCGCTCAGGGGTTGGGACCCTGGAGCTGGTGTTGGGGCCCCAAGGGGTTTGGGCCCCTGGAGCTGTGGTTTGGGCCCCCAGGGGTTAGGCCCCTGGAGCTATGGTTCGGACGCTCAGGGGCTGGGCCCTTGGAGCTGAGGTGGGGGCCCCCAGGGGTTAGACGCCTGGAGCTATGGTTCGGGCGCTCAGAGGTTGGGCCCCTGGAGCTGGTGTTGGGGCCCCCAGGGATCACGCCCCTGGAGCTGGTGTTGGGGCTCCAGGGGTTAGGCCCTTTGGAGCTATGGTTCGGGCGCTCAAGGGTTGGGCCCCTGGAGCTATGATTGAGGCGCTAAGGGGTTGGGCCTCTGGAGATGGTGTTGGGGACCCAATGGGTTGGGCCCCTGGAGCTGGTGTTGGGGCCCGCAGGGTTTAGGCCCCGGGAGCTATGGTTCGGGCGCTCAGTGTTTGGGCCCTTGGAGCTGGGGTTGGGGCCCCCGGGGGTTAGGCCCCTGGAGCTATGGTTCGGGCGCTCAGGGGTTGGGCCCCTGGATCTGGTGTTGGACCCCAGGGGTTGGGCCCCTGAAGCTGGGGTTGGGGCCCCCGGGGGTTAGGCTCCTGGAGATATGGTTCGGGCACACAGAGGTTGGGCCCCTGGAGCTGGGGTCGAGGGCCTCAGGGGTTCGGGCCCTGGACCTGGTGTTGGGGCCCCCAGGGGTTCGGCCCCTGGAGCTATGGTTCGGGAGATCAGGGGTTGTGCCCCTGTAGCTGGTGTTGGGGCCCCAAGGGGTTCGGCCCCTGGAGCTATGGTTCGGGCGCTCAGGGGTTGCCCCCTTGGAGCTGGGGTCGAGGGAGCTACGGGTTGGGCTAATGGAGCTGGGGTTGGTGCCCCCGGGGGTAAGGCGCCTGGAGCTATGGTTCGGGCGCTCAGGGGTTGGGCCCTTGGAACTATGGTTCGTTCGCTCAGGGTTTGGTCCCCTGGAGCTGGTGTTGGAGCCCCCAGGGGTTAGGTCCCTGGAGCTGTTGTTGGGGCCCACAGGGTTGAGGCCTCTGGAACTATGGTTCGGGCGCTCAGGGGTTGGACCCCTGGAGCTATGGTTCGTGCGCTCTGGAGTTGGGCCCCTGGAGCTCGGGTCGCGGGCCCCAGGGGTTGGGCTCTTTGAGCTGGTGTTGGGGCCCACAGGGGTTAGGCCCCTGGAGCTGGGGTTGGGGCCCCCGGGGGTTAGGTCCCTGGAGCTATGGTTCGGTATGGTTCGGGCACTCAGTGGTTGGGCCCTTCGAGCTGGGGTTGTGCCCCCCGGGGGGTTAGGCCCCTGAAGCGATGGTTCGGGCGCTCAGGGGTTGATCCCATGGAGCCGGGGTCGAGGGCTCCAGGGGTTGGGCCCCTGGAGCTGGGGTTGGGGCCCCCGGGGGTTAGGCCCCTGGAGCTATGGTTCGGGCGCTCAGGGGTTGGGAACCTGGAGCTCGTGTTGGGGCCCCCAGGGGCTGGGACCCTGGAACTATGGTTCGGGCGCCCAGGGGTTGGGCCCTTGGAGCTGGGGTTGGGGCTCCCAGGGGTTAGGCCCCTGGAGCTATGGTTCGGGCGCTAAGGGGTTGGGTCCCTGGATCTGGTGGTGAAGCCCCTAGGGTTTAGTCCCCTGGAGCTGGGGTTGGAGCCCCCGGGGGTTAGGCCCCTGGAGCTATGGCCTGGGCGTTCAGGGGTTCGGCCCCTGGAGCTGGTGTTGCGGCCCCCCGGGGTTAAGCCTTTGAAGCTATGGTTCGGGCGCTCAGGGGTTGGGCCCCTGGAGCTGGTGTTGGGGCCCCCAGGGATTCGGCCCCTGGAGCTGGGGTTGGGGCCCCCATGGGTTAGGTCCCTGGAGCTATGGTTCGGGCACTCAGGGGTTGGGACCCTGGAGCTGGTGTTGGGGCCCCAAGGGGTTGGGCCCCTGGAGCTGTGGTTTGGGCCCCCAGGGGTTAGGCCCCTGGAGCTATGGTTCGGACGCTCAGGGGCTGGGCCCTTGGAGCTGAGGTGGGGGCCCCCAGGGGTTAGACGCCTGGAGCTGTGGTTCTGGCGCTCAGAGGTTGGGCCCCTAGAGCTGGTGTTGGGGCCCCTAGGAGTTGGGCCCCTGGAGCTGGTGTTGGAGCCCGAGGGGTTAGGCCCTTGGAGCTATGGTTCGGGCGCTCAAGGGTTGGGCCCCTGGAGCTATGATTGAGGCGCTAAGGGGGTGGGCCTCTGGAGATGGTGTTGGGGCCCCCATGGGTTGGGCTCCTGGAGCTGGGGTTGGAGCCCCCAGGGGTTTGGCCTCTGGAGCTATAGTTCGGGCGCTCAGGGGTTGGGCCCGTGGAGCTGGTGTTGCGGCCCCCAGGGGTTGGGCCCCTGGAGCTGGGGAAGGGGCCCCCAGGGGTTAGGCCCCTGGAGCTATGGTTCGGGTACTCAGGGGTTGGGTCCCTGGAGCTGGTGTTTGGGCCCCCAGGGGTTGGGCCCCTGTAGCTGGGGTTGGGGCCCCCGGGGATTAGGTCCCTGGAGCTATGATTCGTGCGCTTAAGGTTTGGACCCTTGGAGCTGGTGTTGGGGCCCCAGGGGTTGGGCCACTGGATGTGGTGTTGGGGCCGCCAGGGATGAGGCCGCTGGAGCTATGGTTCAGGCGCTCTGGGGTTGGGCCCCTGGAGCTATTCTTCGGGCGGTCAGGGGTTGGGCCCCTGGAGCTGGTGTTGGGGCCCCCAGGGGTTGGGCTCCTGGACCTGGTGTTGGGGCCCCCATGGGTTAGGCCCCTGGAACTATGGTTCGAGAGCTCTGGGGTTGGGCCCCTGGAGCTGGTGTTGGGGCCCCCAGTAGGTTAGTCCCCTGGAGCTATGGTTCGGGCGCTCAGGGGTTGGGCCCCTGGAGCTGGGGTTGGGGCCCCCGGGGGTTAGGCTCCTGGAGCTATGGTTCGGGCGCTTAGGGGTTGCGCTCCTGGAGCTGGTGCTGGGACCCCCACGGGGTTGGGCCCCTGAAGCTATGATTCGGGCGCTCAGGGGTCGGACCCTTGGAGCTGGGGTTTGGGCGCCCAGGGGTTAGGCTCTTGGAGCTATGGTTAGGGCTCTCAGAGGTTGGGCCCCTGGAGCTATGTTTCGGGCACTAAGGGTTTGGGCCCCTGGACCTGGTGTTGGGGACTCCAGGGGTGAGGCCTCTGGAGCTATGGTTTGGGCGCTCAGGGGTTGGGCCCCTGGAGCTGGTGTTGGAACACCCAGGGGTTGGGCTCCTGGAGCTGGTGTTGGGGCCCCCAGGGGCTGGGCCCCTGGAGCTGAGGTTGGAGCCCACGGGTGTTAGGCCCCTGGAGCTATGGTTCTGCCGCTCAGGGGTTGGGCCCTTGTAGCTGGGGTTAGGGCCCCCAGGGGTTAGGCCCCTGGAGCTATGGTTCGGGCGCTCAGGGGTTGGGCCCCTGGATCTGGTGTTAGGGCCCCCAGGGGTTGGGCCCCTGGAGCTGGGGTCGAGGGCTCCGGGGTTGGGCCGTTGAAGCTGGGGTTGGAGCAACCAGGGGTTAGGTCCCTGGAGCTATGGTTCGGGCACTCAGGGGTTTGGCCCCTGGATCTGGTGTTGGGGCCCCCAGGGGTTGGGCCCCTGGAGCTGGGGTCGAGGGCTCCAGGGGTTGGTCCCCTGGAGCTGGTGTTAGACCCTCCAGGGGTTGGGCCCCTGGAGCTGGTGTTTGGGCCCCCAGGGGTTGGGCCCCTGGAGCCATGGTTCGGGCGGTCAGGGGTTGGGTCCTTGGAGCTGGGGATGGGGCGCGCAGGGGTTGGGCCCCTGAAGCTGGAGTTTAGGCACCCAGGGGTTGTTCTCCTGGAGCTGGTGTTGGAGCCCCCAGGGGTTGGGCCCCTGGAGCTGGGGTTGGTGCCCCCTGGGGTAAGGCCCCTGGAGCTATAGTTCGGGCGCTCAGGGGTTGGGCCTTTGGAGCTGGGGTTGGGGCCCCAGGGGTTAGGCCCCTGGAGATATGGATCGGGCGTTCAGGGGTTGGGTCCCTGGATCTGGTGTTGTGGCTCCCAGGGGTTTGGCACCTGGAGCTGTGGTTGGGGCCCACGGGGGTTAGGCCCCTGGAGCTATGGTTCGGGAACTCAGGGGTTAGGCCCTTGGAGCTGGGGTCGAGGGCCCCAGGGTTTGGGCCCCTGAAGCTGGGGATTGAGACCCCGGGGGTTCGGCCCCTGGAGCTATGGTTCGGGCACTCATGGGTTGGTCCCCTGGAGCTGGGGATGGGGCCCCCAGGGGTTAGTCCCCTGGAGCTATGGATCGGGCGCTCAGCGGTTGGGCCCGTGGATCTGATGTTGGGGCCCCCAGGGTGTGGGCCCGTGCAGCTGGGGTTGGGGCCCCAGGGGTTAGGCTCATGGAGCTATTTTTCGGGCGCTCAGGGGTTGGGCCCCTGGATCTGGTTTTGGGGCCCCAAGGGGTAGGGGCTCTGGAGCTGGTTTCTGGTCCCCCGGGGGCTAGGCCCCTGGAGCTATAGTTCGGGCGCTCAGGGGTTGGGTTCTTAGAGCTGGGGTTGGGGCCCCCAGGGTTTAGGCCCCTGGAACTATGATTCGGGCACTCAGGGGTTGGGCCCCTGGAGCTGGTGTTGGCGCCCCAGGGGTTGGGCCCCTGGAGCTGGGGTTGGGGCCCCCGGCGGTTAGGCCCCTGGAGCTATGGTTCGGGCGCTCAGGGGTTGGACCCTTGGAGCTGGTGTTGGGGCCCTCAGGGGTTGGGCCCCTGGAGCTGGTGTTGGGGCCCCCAGGCGTGAGGCTACTGGAGCTATGGTTCGTGCGCTCAGGGGTTGGGCCCCTGGAGCTATGGTTCGGGTGCTCAGGTGTTGATCCCCTGGAGGTGGTGTTGGGGACCCCAGGGGTTCGGTCCCTGGAGCTGGTGTTGGGGCCCCCAGGGGTTAGGCCCCTGGAGCCATGATTCGGACGCTCAGGGGTTGGGCCCTTGGAGCTGGGGTTGGGGCCCCCTGGGGTTAGGCCCCTCGAGCTATGTTTCGGTCGCTCAGGGGTTGGGCCCCTGGAGTTGGGGTCGAGGGCCCTAGGGGTTGGGCTCCTGGAGCTGGGGTTGGGGCCCCCAGGGGTTAGGCCCCTGGAGCTATGGTTCGGGCGCTCAGGGGTTGGGCCCCTTGAGCTATGGTTCGGGCGCTCAGGGGTTGGGCCCCTGGAGCTGGTGTTGGGGCCCCCAGGGGTTGGGCCCCTGGAGCTGGTGTTGGGGCCCCCAGGCGTGAGGCCCCTGGAGCTATGGTTCGTGCGCTCAGGGGTTGGGCCCCTGGAGCTATGGTTCGGGTGCTCAGGTGTTGATCCCCTGGAGGTGGTGTTGGGGACCCCAGGG